>NW_020687266.1:0-2413 GCF_002925995.2 Terrapene triunguis | reverse complement strand
AAGCAGAAGAAAATGAGAAAAAACATCAGAGACTGCTTCAAATTAAAAAACTCGAGAAAGAAGCTGATGAGAGGGCTAGGGAGCAGAGAGAAAGAGAAGAAAAAGCCAAAGAGGAGGCCCACAAGAGAGAGATGGAGCTGAAAGAAAAAGAGATGGAGGAGAGAGAAAAAGAGAGGAAGCATGAGCTGGAAGTAGCAAGGGCTAGGCCGGGTACACCAGCCAATCCTAGCAACTCCTCTCCAGGTACCATTTCCCATCCCAGAAAATTCCCCACCTACAAGGCAGGCGATGATACTGAGGCCTTCTTAGAAAATTTTGAAAGGGCCTGCCTTGGATACAGCATCACTCCAGACCAGTACATGGTAGAGCTGAGACCGCAGCTCAGTGGACCCTTAGCAGAGGTGGCGGCTGAAATGCCTAAGGAACACATGAACAGTTATGAACTTTTTAAAAACAAGGCCAGACTCAGAATGGGGCTAACACCCGAGCATGCCCGTCGGCGGTTCAGAGCCCTAAGGTGGAAACCAGACGTGTCATTTACCCGGCATGCCTACCACATTGATAAAAATTGTGATGCCTGGGTATCAGGAGCAAATGTTAAATCTCTGGAAGATCTGCTTTCCCTAGTAAAAATGGAGCAGTTTTTAGAGGGTGTTCCTGAGGAAATAGAAAGGTACATCCTAGATGGGAAGCCCAAAACTGTAACCGAGGCGGGGGAGATTGGAGCCAAATGGGTGAAGGTGGCAGAAAAGAAAAAAACTAGTAGCAGTTGGAGCGAATACCAGAAGGGGCAAGCCGAAACAAAACCTTACCACCGGGGACAGCCCAAGGCCCCACCCACATCCCAAGGGAAACCCCAGACGCCTTCTCACCCCACCCCACCAGTCTCCACCAACCAACATCGCCCCGGTGATACCTTAGCAGGGCGATGTTTTAAATGTAACGAACTGGGACATATAAAGGCTCACTGCCCCAAGAACCCCAACCGATTACAGTTCATTACACCACAATCACACCAAAGATCCCCAGACCCAGATGCCTCTCTCATACCCTCGGAGCGAAGGGAAACCTTGAGAGTGGGCGGAAAGAAGGTTATCGCTTGGAGGGACACTGGGGCACAAGTGTCAACTATCCACCAATCCCTAGTGGACCCCAAACTCATCAACCCGGAGGCTCCAGTGACAATTCAACCCTTCGTGTCACAGTCTGTAACCTTGCCTACAGCCAAGTTGCAGGTCCAGTACAAGGGCTGGTCAGGAATGTGGACTTTTGCAGTCTATGACAATTATCCCATCCCCATGCTGCTGGGGGAAGACTTGGCCAACCATGTGAAGCTAGCCAAGAGGGTGGGAATAGTCACCCGCAGCCAGGCTAAGCAAGCTTTCACCCCCATCCCTGTTCCTGAGCCGTCCACCAGGGCCCCGTCTGTGTTACCAGAGACCCAAACAAAGGTGGTGGAACCGGATCCAATCCCAGAGACCCAGCCAAAGCCAGTCCCAGAACCAGAACTGGCAACGCAACCAGCACCAGAACCATTGCCAGCACTGAGTCCAGCGCTTGCAAACCCGTCTACAACTCCAAGGCCAGAGGGCACCAGTGAGCCTGAACTGGCGGAAGCAGCAGCTAACCCTACCCAAGAGGCTCAGCCAGAGCCTGAAATACCACATAGTGCACCAGCGGACAGCAGTTCACAGTCAATGGAAACAGCCCCAGCACCTGCATCGCTTCCAGAGGGACCAAGCCCCAGTCCACAGTCCAAGGAGGAACTGATGTCTCCAGCATCAAGGGAACAGTTCCAGGCCGAGCAGGAAGCAGATGACAGCCTTCAGAAAGCTTGGGCGGCGGCGCGGAGCACCCCACCGCCTCTCAGCTCTTCTAACCGATCCCGGTTTGTTGTAGAACAAGGACTTTTATACAAGGAGACTCTTTCTGGTGGGCACCAGGAAGACTGGCATCCTCAAAGACAGTTGGTAGTTCCCACTAAGTATCGGGTAAAGCTCTTGAGCTTAGCCCATGATCATCCCAGTGGCCACTCTGGGGTGAACAGAACCAAAGACCGGTTGGGGAAGTCCTTCCACTGGGAGGGAATGGGCAAGGACGTTGCTAATTATGTCCGGTCTTGTGAGGTGTGCCAACGAGTGGGAAAGCCCCAAGACCAGGTTAAAGCCCCTCTCCAGCCACTACCCATAATTGAGGTCCCATTTCAGCGAGTAGCTGTGGATATTCTGGGTCCTTTCCCAAAGAAGACACCCAGAGGAAAGCAGTACGTACTGACTTTCATGGATTTTGCTACCCGATGGCCGGAAGCTGTACCCTTAAGCAACACCAAGACTAAAAGTGTGTGCCAGGCATTAGCAGACATTTTTGCCAGGGTAGGTTGGCCCTCCGACATCCTTACAGATTCGGGAACTAA
>NW_020687265.1:0-1699 GCF_002925995.2 Terrapene triunguis | reverse complement strand
AGCCAGGGAAGCAGCACTAAGCCAGAAGAGTCAGGGCTGGGCTGGAGACAGAGCAGCGGTGCTGAGGCAGAGCTGGGGAGCTGCAGCTGGAGCAGACCAGAACCAGAAGCTGGGTCAGCACAGACCAGCTGCGCCAGAAGAGAGTCAGGGCTGAGCTACAGCATGGACGTGCAGGGCCAGAGACAGGATAGTGGATGCCGGCTGTGCCACAAACAACAAATGCTTAATGACTTCTTTGTTTCGGTCTTCACCGAGAAGTCTGAAGGAATGCCTATCCTAGTGAATGCTAATGGGAAGGGGGTAGGTTTAGCAGATAAAATAAAAAAAGAACAAGTTAAAAATCACTTAGAAAAGTTAGATGCCTGCAAGTCACCAGGGCCTGATGAAATGCATCCTAGAATACTCAAGGAGCTAATAGAGGAGGTATCTGAGCCTCTAGCTATTATCTTTGGAAAATCATGGGAGACGGGAGAGATTCCAGAGGACTGGAAAAGGGCAAATATAGTGCCCATCTATAAAAAGGGAAATAAAAACAACCCAGGAAACTACAGACCAGTTAGTTTAACTTCTGTGCCAGGGAAGATAATGGAGCAAGTAATTAAGGAAATCATCTGCAAACACTTGGAAGGTGGTAAGGTGATTGGGAACAGCCAGCATGGATTTGTAAAGAACAAATCATGTCAAACCAATCTGATAGCTTTCTTCGATAGGATAACGAGTCTTGTGGATAAGGGAGAAGCTGTGGATGTGGTATACCTAGACTTTAGTAAGGCATTTGATACGGTCTCGCATGATATTCTTATCGACAAACTAGGCAAATACAATTTAGATGGGGCTACTATAAGGTGGGTGCATAACTGGCTGGATAACCGTACTCAGAGAGTTGTTATTAATGGTTCCCAATCCTGCTGGAAAGGCATAACGAGTGGGGTTCCGCAGGGGTCTGTTTTGGGACCGGCTCTGTTCAATATCTTCATTAACGACTTAGATATTGGTATAGAAAGTACGATTATTAAGTTTGCGGATGATACCAAACTGGGAGGGATTGCAACTGCTTTGGAGGACAGGGTCATAATTCAAAATGATCTGGACAAATTGGAGAAATGGTCTGAGTTAAACAGGATGAAGTTTAACAAAGACAAATGCAAAGTGCTCCACTTAGGAAGAAAAAATCAGTTTCACACATACAGAATGGGAAGAGACTGTCTAGGAAGGAGTACGGCAGAAAGGGATCTAGGGGTTATAGTGGACCACAAGCTAAATATGAGTCAACAGTGTGATGCTGTTGCAAAAAAAGCAAACGTGATTCTGGGATGTATTAACAGGTGTGTTGTGAGCAAGACACGAGAAGTCATTCTTCCGCTCTACTCTGCGCTGGTTAGGCCTCAGCTGGAGTATTGTGTCCAGTTCTGGGCACCGCATTTCAAGAAAGATGTGGAGAAATTGGAAAGGGTCCAGAGAAGAGCAACAAGAATGATTAAAGGTCTTGAGAACATGACCTATGAAGCAAGGCTGAAAGAATTGGGTTTGTTTAGTTTGGAAAAGAGAAGACTGAGAGGGGACATGATAGCAGTTTTCAGGTATCTAAAAGGGTGTCATAAGGAGGAGGGAGAAAACTTGTTCACCTTAGCCTCTGAGGATAGAACAAGAAGCAATGGGCTTAAACTGCAGCAAGGGAGGTCTAGGTTGGACATTAGGA
>NW_020687264.1:0-1416 GCF_002925995.2 Terrapene triunguis | reverse complement strand
CAGGAACAGTATCCCCGATAATGTCACAGCTAACCTGGTGGCTGAACTCTGTGACTTTGTCCTCACCCACAACTATTTCACATTTGGGGACAATATATACCTTCAAGTCAGCGGCACTGCTATGGGTACCCGCATGGCCCCACAGTATGCCAACATTTTTATGGCGGACTTAGAACAACGCTTCCTTAGCTCTCGTCCCCTAACGCCCCTACTCTACTTGCGCTACATTGATGACATCTTCATCATCTGGACCCATGGAAAAGAAGCCCTTGAGGAATTCCACCATGATTTCAATAATTTCCATCCTACCATCAACCTCAGCCTAGATCAATCCACACAAGCGGTCCATTTCCTGGACACTACTGTGCTAATAAGCGATGGTCACATAAATACCACCCTGTACCGGAAACCTACTGACCGCTACACTTACCTACATGCCTCCAGCTTCCATCCAGGACACACCACACGATCCATTGTCTACAGCCAAGCTCTAAGATATAACCGCATTTGCTCCAATCCCTCAGATAGAGACAAGCACCTACAAGATCTCTATCAAGCATTCTTAAAACTACAATACCCACCTGCTGAAGTGAAAAAACAGATTGACAGAGCCAGACGAGTACCCAGAAGTCACCTCCTACAAGACAGGGCCAACAAAGAAAATAACAGAACACCACTAGCTGTCACCTTCAGCCCCCAACTAAAACCTCTCCAGCGCATCATTAGAGATCTACAACCTATCCTGAAAGATGATCCTTTACTCTCACAGATCTTGGGAGACAGACCTGTCCTTGCTTACAGACAACCCCCCAACCTAAAGCAAATACTCACCAGCAACCACACATCACTGAACAAAAACACTGACCCAGGAACCTATCCTTGTAACAAAGCCCGATGCCAACTCTGTCCACATATCTATTCAAGTGACACCATCATAGGGCCTAATCACATCAGCCATACCATCAGGGGCTCGTTCACCTGCACATCTACCAATGTGATATATGCCATCATGTGCCAGCAATGCCCCTCTGCCATGTACATTGGCCAAACCGGACAGTCTCTACGCAAAAGAATTAATGGACACAAATCTGACATCAGGAATCATAATACTCAAAAACCAGTGGGAGAACACTTTAACCTGTCTGGCCATTCTATGACAGACCTGCGGGTGGCTATCTTAAAACAGAAAAACTTCAAAAACAGACTCCAACGAGAGACTGCTGAGCTGGAATTGATATGCAAACTAGACACAATCAACTCAGGGCTAAATAGGGATTGGGAATGGCTGAGCCATTACAAACATTGAATCTATCTCCCCTTGTAAGTATTCTCACACTTGCTTCTTATCAAACTGTCTGTACTTGGCTACCTTGATTATCACTTCAAAAGTTTTTTTTCTCTTACTTAATTGGCCTC
>NW_020687263.1:0-4599 GCF_002925995.2 Terrapene triunguis | reverse complement strand
CCCAGCCTACTGAGTCTAGGGACATATAAGGGGTCAGCTTGGGAGTGTTAATAAACCCGGTCCTCTCAGATGTGCTCTGTTAATGTGTGTGTTCGTCTGATTCTGGGGCTTGAAGAACCCAGCCCTGGGGAACCTAAGTCCTGCAGGATAGCTCCATTGGGAGGGAAGAAGGGAGAAGTAGGGCTCCGTATGAGAACACAAATGACACAAGCAGTACATTGATAGAATTACAGAACCCCCCCCCAGAAGAGTAACCCTAATAAATGAGTGTACCACAAAGTAAGGGGCAGTTCTGGTAACATCAGAGAGAAAGCAAAGCCCAGATGCTGGCCTTTAGGCAGACTGGCTTGCTAGGGATATCATAGTATAATGTAAGGATCAGAGGAGCCTTAAAACTCCTGGTCAGAAGGGAGTGGGACAAAGGGCCCTGCCCTGGGATAGGTAATGCCTGGAGGCCTGAAACCTGACTGCGAACTCCTTCAGTGGACCATGGAGGAGGAAATACAAGTGCAGTTACACTGAAACTGTGACAGTCTGCATAAAAGGCCACCTGAATTTGGTATTTGGCAAGGTCCATGTCTTAGGCCTGGTCTACACTAGGCTTTTATGTCGACTTTAGCGCCGTTATATCGAATTAACCCTGCACCCGTCCACACCAGGAAGCCATTTAGTTCGACATAAAGCTCTCTTTAAATCGATTTCTGTAATCCTCCCCAACGAGAGGAGTAGCGCTAAATTCGACATGGCCATATCGAATTAGGCTAGGTGTGGATGGAAATCGACGGTAATAGCTCCGGGAGCTATCCCACAGTGCACCACTCTGTTGACGCTCTGGACAGCAGTCCGAGCTCGGATGCTCTGACCAGCCACACCCCCGGGAAAATTTGAATTCATTTTCATTTTCCTGTCTGGGCAGTTTGAATCTCAGTTCCTCTTTGGACATCGAGGGGAGCTCAGCAGCAGTGGCAACTATGCAGAGCTCTCCAGCAGAGATGGCCGTGCAATCCAATAGAAAGAGGGCCCCAGCATGGACTGATCGGGAAGTCTTGGATCTCATCGCAGTGTGGGGCGATGAGTCCGTGCTTTCAGAGCTGCGCTCCAAAAGAAGGAATGCTAAGATCTACGAGAAGATCTCCAAAGCCATGGCAGAGAGAGGCTACAGCCGGGATGCAACGCAGTGCCGCGTGAAAATCAAGGAGCTGAGACAAGGCTACCAAAAAACCAAAGAGGCTAACGGACGCTCCGGATCCCAGCCCCACACATCCCGTTTCTACGAGGCACTGCATTCCATCCTGGGAGCGGCCGCCACCACTACCCCACCCCTGACCGTGGACTCCGAGGATGGGATCATGTCCGCGGCCGGTTCCTCAGCGGACGGGGAAGAGGAGGAAGGAGATGAGGAGGACGAGGCAGTCGACAGCGCTGGCACCGCTGATTTCCCCGACAGCCAGGAGCTCTTCATCACCCTTACCGAGATCCCCTACCAACCGTCCCCAACCCTTACCCCGGACACAGAATCAGGGGACGGATCAAGCAGTAAGTGCTGTAAACATATAAACATTTATTTAAAACAGAACGGTAATATTTATACTATTAACAATGTATATTTGTAAAAGTGCTGTAAACTAGTAAAAAAATAATCAGGTACAAAACAGGAATATTTACAAAGCTAACAAATGGGTTTTCATGATTTCTCTGTCTTAGGCTATTCTCTATTTAGTCCCAAGTATTTTAAAAAAATTTCACAATGTCCGTTACTACATGATTCCCAGGCCCAAGACGCTCCACTCCAAAGTCCCAGTGCACCTACGCGAAAATCCGGTCAATGTGGCCGGGGATCGACGAGAAATCCTCGTAGGAGAACTCCTCGTAGGTCTCGTGGAGGTAGAGCTCAAGCCTGTTGATCAGGTTCCGGGGTAGGGCGATCTTAGTGGGCCCTCCGTGGTAGCAGACATGTCCCCTCCACGCCACAATCAAGTACTCCGGGATCATGGCCCGACATAGCATGGCGGCATACGGCCCCGGTTTCTGCATGCTTTCCCGCAGCATGCGTTCTCTCTGGGTGTCCGGGATCCTCAGGAGGGTGATGTCGCTCATGACGCCCTGCTTTGAATTAGGGAGGGGAATGTTAGTATTGGGACTGCTTTACAGCCACGCGGTGGAGGGAGAGGGGCAGCATACAGGGATCTTTCCCTGGGACAGCCGCGAGGGGGTGGGACAGGGGCAGAGTTGATGCTGTCCTGATTGCTGGCAGCACAGACTGGCATTGCTTTCAATGTGAAAGGAGGCCAGTGCTACTGCTGGAGTTTTAAGCAGCCACAAGTCTGCGGCTTACCATTATTGCCCGCTCCAGAAGTTCAGGTCTCCAGCCACAGTTCTCTGAACACTCCAAGACCTCCGCAAGTCCACAGGCACTGAAGGCGACGGCCGAAAATTCGACCTTGTCCTGAGTGCGCATGTGAGAGGTTCAGTGCATGGTCTTGTTCACAGAGAAAGACTAGGTTCTTTGTATACAATTTCATTTATCTGTCTCAGGAACTCACTCCCTTTTTAAAATTCACACAGACACATCTGCGACTGTCTCCCAACCCAGCCTGTCAGCACACTCCCAGAGGCTAGCGCAGATTAGGCGGAGGAAGAAGAAGACGCGTGAAGACATGTTCACAGAACTAATGGGCTGCTCCCGAGCCCAGGCAGCCCAGCAGACAGAGTGGAGGGAGAACTTGTCACAAATGCACCGAGCAGTCATGGAACGGGAGGAGAGGTGGCGTCAGGAGGACCAACAGGCTACTGAAAAGCTGCTTGGACTAATGAGGGAGCAAACGGACACGCTCCGGCGCCTAGTGGATGTTCTGCAAGACCGGAGGCAGGAGGACAGAGCCCCGCTGCAGTCTATCTGTAACCGCCCTCACCCGCCACCAAGTCCCACACCACCCTCACCCAAAGTCCAAAGAAGGAGGGGCGGCAAGGGACGTTAAAACTTTCAGTCAACCCCTGCAGACTGCTCTAGCAGTAGAAGGCTGACATTCCCCAAAATTTCATAAGTTCTTTCCTACCCACCTCACACAAGCCCCCGTCCAAGTTTCACCCCCCACGTTTCATGTCTGGTTCGCAATAAAATGTTTGTTTCTGTTCATTACTGTTTCAGTCAGGTTCTTTTGAGGGAGAGTCTGTCTGGAGGGGGGCAAGGGGCTTGGTAATTGGACAGGACAGTCACCTTTAGCAGGGTACAGAGGCGGTGTCAGGTCCAGCATCAGGACACATACACAGTGCGGTCACTGGTTACCCTGGTCAGTCTTGGAGGTGGTTTTCATGTTCTGGGGGGGGGTTTTGCTCTGTTACTTTGTGGTGGGGGAGGGCGGTTACAGATCTTATGCAGCGGTCCTTATCCTGGCTCACCGATCCATGCAGCAGGGGATCTGTAACCCTACCCCCCCTGCCAGAAAGTCACATAGCCGACACATACACACAGTCCCCCCCAGGAGTGCTGGCAGGCTCCATTGAAATAACCAGTCCACCAGTGCGGAGCCTGTCATTCCGGGAGTTTAGAAGCATCATTTGCATCAGAACACTAAACCCGCCCCCCGCCACAGTCTGCGTCCCCGGTTTAAAATATTCCCGCGAAAACAGCAATACAGACAACGGTGTTCATTAACAAAATCGAAATGATTTTATTTTTTGGGAAGGGGAAGGGGGTGAAGGGGGTATGTAACTGGAGAGGATAGTCAAAATGAACTGGGTAAAGAAACGGGGGCAGGTTCAGCTTTTCTGTCCACAAACTGAAAAGTCACTGGTTGCCCTGCTCACTCAGGAACCTAGCTTTCAAAGCCTCCCGGATGCACAGGGCGTCCCGCTGGGATCTTCTAATGGCCCGGCTGTCTGGCTGGACGTAATCAGCAGCCAGGCTATTTGCCTCTAGCTCCCACCCCGCCATAAAGGTCTCCCCCTTGCTCTCACACAGATTGTGGAGCACACAGCAAGCTGCAATAACGATGGGGATATTGGTTTCACTGAGATCACAGCGAGTGAGTAAGCTTCTCCATCTCCCTTTGAGACGGCCAAAAGCACACTCCACCACCATTCTGCACTTGCTCAGCCGGTAGTTGAAGAGTTCTTTTTCTGTGTCCAGGGCGCCAGTATAGGGCTTCATGAGCCAGGGCATTAGCGGGTAGGCTGGGTCCCCGAGGATGACTGTAGGCATCTCCACATCCCCAAGAGTTATTTTGTGGTCTGGGAAGTAAATACCTTCCTGCAGCCGTCTAAACAGACCAGAGTTCCTGAACACGCGAGCGTCATGAACCTTGCCCGGCCATCCGACGTAGATGTTTGTAAACCGTCCCCGATGGTCCACCAGTGCTTGCAGCACCATTGAAAAGTAGCCCTTTCTATTGATGTACTGGCTGGCCTGGTGGTCCGGTCCCAGGATAGGGATGTGAGTCCCATCGATAGCCCCACCGCAGTTTGGGAATCCCATCGCGGCAAAGCCATCTATGATGACCTGCGCGTTTCCCAGGGTCACTACCTTTGGGAGCAGTACCTTCACGATTGCCTTGGCTACTTGCATGACAACAACCCCCACGGTAGATTTGCCCACACCAC
>NW_020687262.1:0-6139 GCF_002925995.2 Terrapene triunguis | reverse complement strand
GGGCGTGTGCCCATGGGGGGATCTGAGACCAGGGCGTGTGCCCATGGGGGGTGGGATCCGAGACCAGAGCGTGTGCCCAGGGGGGGATCTGAGACCAGGGTGTAGGATCCAGTTGCTCTGGGATCTGGTTATTAACGAGCCGTCTCCTCTCCAGGCTGCTGGCTGGCCGGGCACAGCGGGGTGTGGGGAGGTGAGTATCAGTTTGTGGGGAAGATGATAACATCAAGGACAGGGGAGGGGATACGTGGGGTGGAGAAAAGAGGAACTGAGCCCTGAACCTTCCCCAAAACTCAACCCAAACTCCCCCCCTGAGCTCAGACCTGGCCCCGTTCTTCTGTGAACCTCCCCCATCCCGGCCCCGCTAGGGAATAAGTAAAGAGCTGAATCTGGCTCGTGGGGTCTGACGAAGCAGACGGGAACCATCTTCTAGTTTAATGTCCTGCCCCCACCCCCCCCCCCGCTCCCAGGCTGTGGGGATCGGGGGTGGGGGCGACACGTGGATTTATTTCAGCTCATACAAACGTTAACAGGGCCCATCCATGGGCTCTAGATCCCCTCGGGGAACCGAAAGGTTCACGGTCAGTGCAGCTGTGGGGGAGAACCCCCTAGATCCTCCCCTGCCCCGAGATCCACCCCAACACCTCCCTCCCCTGCACTCACAGCCCCCCCACCCGATCCCATGGCCTGGGGAATCGTGGGTCTTGTGAGATTCCTGCCGGTCACAGACTCTACTTCCAACCCTGGAGCGGGGGGCAGAGCTGCAGGGGGCCCACTGGTCAGGCTCCCTGGCTGGCCTCAGGCGGGGCCGGGGGGGCAGGGGATCTCTCATGCAGCCGGGTCCTGAGCTACGTCTGGGTGAACCCCCTGCCCCCGAGCCCCATGGGCAGCCAGTGCCAACCCGGGTAGGGGACAGACTCCTAGAGAGGCCGAATGACGGATGGACTGAATTGGGGAGGGGGAGGCGGGGGATGTGTCTCCCCTGTTTAACTCCTCTCTCTTGTTGAGAGCAGGGCAAGAATACCCCAAACCCACCATCTCGGTGAGCCCCAGCAGGGTGGTGGCGATCAGGGGAAACGTCACCATCCGCTGTACGGGTCGGTACCCGGACATGGAGTTCTTTCTGCGTAAAACTGGACAACTGAACCTGCAGAGGCAGACGGTGCCTGATGGGACCGTGGCTGAATTTCCCATCGCCAATGTCAGCCGGGAAGATGGAGGGAGCTACACCTGCGACTATCGCTCCATAGCAGATCAGAGTCGCACATCACATCCCAGCGACCCTGTCGAGATCATTGTTGGAGGTGAGGGGCCCGGCTCAGTGCCTGGGCTCCCAGCCCCACACCCAGCCAGACCTATCAGTGCAGAGACCCCCTGTGGGACGCTCAGAGCCAGGCTCTGCCCTGATCCCTGGGCCCAGCAGAGGGGACGCCCGGCCGGGGAATGGTGACAGAGTCACTTGGGGGTTCCTCAGCCAGGGGGGAGAAGCAGCCACTGGAGATTTGGGGCAGAGGAAGGCCGGGGGCTGGGGCTGGGGCTTCCCTGGCCTAACACAGGGCTGGGGTCACCTGGGCCGACCAGCGCAGCTGGAGCTGCTCAGCATCGCACGGCTGGAACTGGAGTCGGTTGCCTGGCTGGGGCTGACCTGGGCCTGGGACTGTGCCGGGGGTCCTCTGGAGGTGGGGCTGGGGGGCTGGCTCGCTGTTCTGGCCAGCCGGGGTTTCTCTGGCCTGGGGAGGGGATGGCGAGGGGCTCTCAGGGCTCCTGCCACTAGAAGCGGGGCCTTGTGCAGGGTGTGTGTGGGTGGGTGGGGGGGTGGGTTGCAGGGCTAGCCTCCCAGAAAGGGGGGTCCACCCATCGCCCATGGGGGATGGAGTCACTGGGGGAAGCAGCAGCCGCTGGAGATTGAGGGGAGGGGGGATCCCTGCCCCGAGGGAGCTGTGGATCAGGGGACCTTTCCCAGGGGGATACTCCCCATCTCAGGGGATGCACAGAGGGCTCAGGGCCCAGGGGCTGCTCAGCCAGCCCCTCCCCACTCCCCTGGAAACCCAGCACTCAGTTGGGAGCTGTGCTGGGGAGGGGAAGGTGGCTGGGTCGTCGTGTGGGCCCCTCCCCGCCTGGGGTCTGCGTCTCACGGTCTGTCTGCTTCCCACTGCAGAGCCCAGCTACACCAAACCCAACATCTCCATGAAACCCAGCAAGGAGGTCCCCCTGGGGCGATCCGTGAGCGTCTGGTGTCGGGGGCAGGGCCAGGGACTGAAGATCGTGCTGAATAAAGATGGACGTCATTTCTCACCTGTGGATTCGGACGGGTCGGAGGTTGTGTTTTCCATCACCAATGTGAGCCGGGAGGACGGCGGGAGCTACAGCTGCTCCTATCACAGCAGATCGGAGCCGATCGCCGTGTCGTACCCCAGCGACCCCGTGGAGCTGGTGGTGAGAGGTGAGGGGCCCGGCTCGGCGTCCCCATTTCCAGCCCCACCCCCAGCCAGACCCTCACGGGGGTTCGGTGCCAATGGGACGCTCAGAGCCAGGCTCTGCCCTGAGCCCTGACCCCAAAGAGGGGACGCCCGGCTGGGGAGTGGGGACAGAGTCACTGGGGGGTTCCCCAGCCAGGGGGGAGCAGTAGCCCTGGAGGCTACTTTAACGCTGTCCCCAGTTTGTATGAACCGTGAGTCGCTATTTAATCCCATCCCCTCTGTTCTCCAGGCCCCGCCCCAGGCAGTGCCCTGACCGGGGCTGAATGAGACAGGGGCCACAGGAGAAGCAGTGGCTTGGTGGACACGGCGCTGGGCTGGGACCCAGGAGATCTGGCCCAGCTCCTGGCGCAGCCACAGACTCTGTGTGATGGGAGCACGTCGCAGTTTTCAAAAGTGTCCTTCATTGTGGGGGGGGCCCTCAATCTTCAGGGTTCTCAGGCCAAGCGCCCGCAACCCGAGATGCCCACAATTAGTGGAGACCTCTGCAAACGCTGGCCTCAATAGCGCTGGATCCCTTGTGTTGCAGGAGCATGTAGGGCCCCCGCCATGATCAGGGCCCTGTTGTGCCAGGCGCTGCACAAACACAGAGTGAAGAGACAGTCCCAGCCCCTGGGAGCTCACGGAGGAAAGTGACTATGTCTGTGCCTCAGTTTCCCGCTATGTAGAATGGGAGGCTGACTCCCTTCTTGTGTGCGGCTCGCGGCCTGTGGTGCTGGGCGGTGCCAGGCACCAGAGACCAGCCCGTGAGTCACTCTGGTGGTCGGGGGGCTGGATGCAGTGAATGAGGCAGGAGCCACACATGGGCATATGAAGATCCCAAGAACTAGGGAGCCACGGCTAATCGCAGGGCCGGGATTGTGGGTAGGGGGAACTCTGGGATCTGGGAGAGAATCACAGCCTGGGGGCCCCAGGATCTGCCCAGGGAGGTGGCCGGCCGGGGCTGGGTGGGTGCCCGGGTTTGGCTCTCACAGCCTGTCTCCTGTGTGCAGATCCCAGCTTACCCAGACCCTCCATCTCTCTGAGCCCCACTGGGGTCACCGCCCCAGGGGCAAACGTCACCATTCGGTGTCAGGGGCAGCGCCAGGACGTGAGATTCTTCCTGCACAAGGCTGGAGACCTGAACCCGCCGCGACACATGGACCCTGCTGGGGATGGGGCCGAGTTCCACATCCCCACCGTGGGCCGGCAGCACGGAGGGAACTACAACTGCAGCTACCGGCCCCAATCAGAGCCCTTCGTCTCATCATACCCCAGCAGCTATGTGGAGCTGGTGGTAGCAGGTGAGGGGCCCGGCTCGACGTCCCCACTCCCAGCCCCACACCCAGCCAGACCCTCGCGGGGGGCTCCATGCTGCTAGGACGCTCAGAGCCAGGCTCTGCCTGGCGGGAGATACAGCTGCTCCTATCACAGCAGATCGGAGCCATTCGCTGTGTTGTACCCAAGTGACCCCATGGAGCTGGTGGTGGGAGGTAAGGGGCCCGGCTCGGCATCCCCGTTCCCAGCCCCGGACCCAGCAAGACCCTCACGGGGGCTCGGTGGCAATGGGACGCTCAGAGCCAGGCTGTGTCCTGAGCTCTGACCCCACAGAGGGGACGCCCAGCTGGGGAGTGGGGACGGAGACACTGGGGGGTTCTCCAGCCAGGGGGGAGCAGCAGCCCCTGATGCGACTTTAACGCTGTCCCCAGTTTGTATGAACCTTGAATCGCTATTAAGTCCCGTGATCCCCTCCCCTCTGTTCTCCAGCACCTGCCCCAGGCACTGCCCCAGCCCGGGCTGAATGAGGCAGGGGCTGCAGGAGAAGTGGTGGCTTGGTGGACACGGCGCTGGGCTGGGACCCAGGAGATCTGGCCCAGTTCCTGGTGCAGCCACAGACTCTGTGTGATGGGAGCACGTCGCGGTTTTCAAAAGTGTCCTTCATTGTGGGGGGGGGCCTCAGTCTTCAGGGTTCTCAGGCCGAGCGCCCACAAGCTGAGATGCCCACAGTTAGCGGAGACCTCTGCAAACACTGGCCTCAATAGCTCTGGATCCCTTGTGTTGCGGGTGCATGTAGGACCCCCGCCATGATCAGGGCCCTGTTGTGCCAGGTGCTGCATAAACACAGAGTGAAGAGACAGTCCCGGCCCCTGGGAGCTCACGGAGGAAAATGACTATGTCTGTGCCTCAGTTTCCCGCTATGTAGAATGGGAGGCTGACTCCCTTCTTGTGTGCGGCTCGGGGCCTGTAGTGCTGGGCAGTGCCGGGCACCAGAGACCAGCCCGTGAGTCGCTCTGTGCTCGGGGGGCTGGATGCAGTGAATGGGGCAGGGGCCACACATGGGCATTTGAGGATCCCAAGAAGTAGGGAGCTGCAGCTCGGTGTCTGTGGGGCTGGGAGCCCAGCTCGCAGGGCCGGGATTCTGGGTGGGGGAAACTCTGGTATCTGGGAGAGAATCTCTGCCCGGGGGCCCCAGGAACTGCCCATGGCTGCGGCCGGCCGGGGAGGCCGGGGCTGGGCGCGTGCCTGGGTCTGGCTCTCACAGCCTGTCTCCTGTGCGCAGATCCCAGCTTACCCAGACCCTCCATCTCTCTGAGCCCCACTGGGGTCATCGCCCCAGGGGCAGACGCCACCATCCGGTGTCAGGGGCAGCACTGGGACGTGAGGTTCTTCCTGCACAAGGCTGGAGACCCGAACCCGCAGCCACACATGGACCCTGCTGGGGACGGGGCTGAGTTCCGCATCCCCACCGTGGGCCGGCAGCACGGAGGGAACTACAGCTGCAGCTACCGGCTCCAATCAGAGCCCTTCGTCTTCTCGGAGCCCAGTGACCCCGTGCAGCTGGTGGTAGCAGGTGAGGGGCCCGGCTCGACGTCCCCGCTCCCAGCCCCACCCCCAGCCAGTCCTTCACGGGGGGCTCCATGCTGCTGGACGCTCAGAGCCAGGCTCTGCCCTAAGCCCTGGGCCCAGCAGAGGGGATGCCCGGCCGGGGAGCGGGGATGACGTGGGTGGCGGGTATAATAGGCCAGGGAAAGCTCTGCCTTCCCTGGCTGGAGCCGCTGCCGAGGGACGCTGGGCTGTGGTTGGCCAGATGGCCGGGGCCTGGGGCTGGCCGGGGCCTGGGGCTGGGGGCTGCTCTGGCCTAGCACAGGCCTGGGGTCACCCGGGCCGGCTGGCGCTGCTGGGGTTCTTGGCATCACATGACTGGGGCTCAGGTTGGTTGGGTGGCTGTGGCTGACCCGGGACTGGGCTGGGGTTGGTCAGCCGGCGTGACTGGGGCTGCTCGGGCTGGCCAGGCTGGGGCGGGGTCAGTCGGCCGGCATGGCTGGGGCTCAGGTCGGTTGGCTGGCTGCGGCTGACCCGGGACAGCGGCTGTGCCGGGGGTCCTCTGGTGGCGGGGGTGGGGGGCAGTCTTGGAGTTCCGGCTGGCCCGGAGGTTCTCTGGCCGGGGGAGGGGGTGGCGAGGGGAACTCAGGGCTCCTGCCACTAGAAGTGGGGCTTTGTGCAGTGGGGGGCTGGGGTTGCAGGGCTAGCTTCCCGGAAAGGGGGGTCCAGCCCATGGGGGATGGAGTTACTGGGGGAAGCAGCAGCCGCTGGAGTTTTCAGTCTGAGGGAGGGGGGGATCCCTGGCTCCAGGGGAATCTGCGGAGCAGGGGGCCTTTCCCAGGGGGACACACAGAGCTTTTGGG
>NW_020687261.1:0-5313 GCF_002925995.2 Terrapene triunguis | reverse complement strand
TGTTTGCAGATGATTTCCTTAATTACTTGCTCCATTATCTTCCCTGGCACAGAAGTTAAACTAACTGGTCTGTAGTTTCCTGGATTGTTTTTATTTCCCTTTTTATAGATGGGCACTATATTTGCTCTTTTCTAGTCTTCTGGAATCTCTCCCGTCTCCCATGATTTTCCAAAGATAATAGCTAGAGGCTCAGATACCTCCTCTATTAGCTCCTTGAGTATTCTAGGATGCATTTCATCAGGCCCTGGTGACTTGCAGGCATCTAATTTTTCTAAGTGATTTTTAACTTGTTCTTTTTTTATTTTATCTGCTAAACCTACCCCCTTCCCATTAGCATTCACTATGTTAGGCATTCCTTCAGACTTCTCGGTGAAGACCAAAATAAAGAAGTCATTAAGCATCTCTGCCATTTCCAAGTTTCCTGTTACTGTTTCTCCCTCTTCACTGAGCAGTGGGCCTACCCTGTCTTTGGTCTTCCTCTTGCTTCTAATGTATTGATAAAAAGTCTTCTTGTTTCCCTTTATTCCTGTAGCTAGTTTGAGCTCATTTTGTGCCTTTGCCTTTCTAATCTTGCCCGTGCATTCCTGTGTTGTTTGCCTATATTCATCCTTTGTAATCTGTCCTAGTTTCCATTTTTTATGGCCTTGGCTACACTTGCAGATGTACAGCGCTGTGAGTTAAACCTGACTTCGTGCAGCTGAGTAGGGAAAGCGCTGCAATCTGTCCACACTGACAGCTGCCCAGTGCACTGTTGTGGCCACATTTGCGGCAATTGCAGCGCTATTGGGAGCGGTGCATTATGGGCAGCTATCCCACAGAGCACCTCTTCCCATTCTGGCGCCGTGGATTGTGGGAAGGGGGCGTGGGTGCGGGGCATTCTGGGTCCTGTCCCAATGCCCCATGATGCATTGCTTCGCATCCCAGAAATCCCTCTGTTTCCATCCACCTTTGTTGCCATCTTTCAACGGTTTCTGTGCAGTGCGATCTGTCTGCGGGAAATGGAGCCTGAACTGCTGAGGCGTATGCTGACTTATCTCACCAGCACGTCACGTTTGGCTGTGGAACTATTCCTTAAGATCCAAAGTGACAGTGAGAGTGAGGAGTCTGACAATGCTATCGAGCTGCGTAACGCGTACGACACGAAATTGCTTGTGGCATTCATGGACATGCTCAGCGCCGTGGAACGCCGCTTTTGGGCTCGGGAAACAAGCACCGAGTGGTGGGATCACATCGTCATGGGAGTCTGGGATGACGAGCAATGGCTGCAGAACTTTCGGATGAGAAAAGCCACTTTTATGGCACTGTGTGAGGAGCTCACCCCCACTCTGCGGCACAAGGACACGAGATTGAGAGCTGCCCTGCCAGTGGAGAAGCGGGTGGCTATTGCAATCTGGAAGCTGGCAACTCCAGACAGCTACCGGTCGGTCGCAAACCAGTTTGGAGTGGGAAAATCGACCGTTGGAATCGTGTTGATGCAAGTTTGCAAGACCATTAATCGCATCCTACTCAGAAGAACCGTGACTCTGGGTAACGTGCAGGAAACAATGGATGGCTTTGCACAAATGGGGTTCCCTAACTGTGGAGGGGTGATAGATGGGACGCATATTCCTATTCTGGCACCACCCCACCTAGGATCCGAGTATGTTAATCGGAAGGGGTATTTCTCTATGGTTCTGCAGGCACTTGTGGATCACTGTGGGCGTTTCATTGACATTAACACAGGTTGGCCCGGAAAGGTGCATGACGCACGCATATTTCGGAACACTTGGCTGTTCAGGAAGATGCAGGCCGGGACTTTTTTCCCAGAGCGGAAGATCACGGTAGGGGAAGTTGAAATGCCCATTGTGATCCTTGGAGATCCCGCTTACCCATTAATGCCGTGGCTCATGAAACCCTACACAGGGAGCCTTGACAGCAGCAAGGAACGGTTCAACTACAGGCTGAGCTGGTGCCGAATGACTGTGGAGTGTGCCTTTGGCCATTTAAAGGCCCACTGGCGATCTCTGTATGGGAAGCTAGACTTGGCCGAAAACAGCATCCCCGCGGTTATGTCCGCGTGCTGTGCCCACCATAATATTTGTGAAGGGAAGAGTGAAAGCTTCAATCAGGCAAGGACCTCCGAGGTTCAAGACCTGGAGGCTGAATTTGCACAGCCAGAGAGCAGGGCTATTACAGGGGCCCAGCATGGGGCTGCAAGGATTAGGGATGCCTTGAGGGAGCAATTTGAGGCTGAAAACCAGCAATGATATCTGGTGCCCTGCACGGGAGTGAAGTGCAGTAGTTCCAGTCTTTAGGACTCAGTGTTTGCTAAGCAGACAAGGAGACTTGCAGTGCCTGTTTATTTCCTGGGCTAAGGAGTCTTTTACTTTATGCAATAATAAAGAATGTTTTCAAAGCCAAAAAATCCATTTATTGAAAAGAAAAAAAATATTTATTGAAAAGAAACAAGGGGGTGGAGTGGGGAATGGTACAATCACAGATTCGCGTATGTCCTGTCTGGTGTGCTGTGCAGTGAGTGCTGCACTTCAGGATAGCTATACTGCATGGTGATGGGGGTTGAGTGCAGAGGGTAAGGGTCGTGGTTTTCAGGGCTGGGTGGTGAAGATACTGGTGTTGGAGGCAGCGGATGGCGTGAAGAACACGGAAGTTGGGGAAAGTGGTTTGGAGGTGACAGTGGGGCACAACGGAAAAAGTTTTGGGACAAGGGCTGTGGAGGAGGTGGCATTTGGGTTTGTGGTACCGCTCTTTCTGCATGGCTACGAGCTCCTGGATAGCGCCTGCTTGGCGCTCCAGGATGCTTATGAGCTGAGCTGATCCGTGCTTTGCTGCCGGTGCTCCATGCCTTGCCGCCGGTGCGCTGCGTTTTCCTGGCGGATCCTGCTTTCTCTCTCCCTCCAGTTCTGTGATTTCTCATTCTCTTTAATAGATTGCTGCATCACTTCTTGCAGCATGTCTTCTTTGCTTTTTCGCGATCTCTTCCTGAGTCTTTGCAGTCTCTGAGCAGGCGATAAGAGGGACGGATGAGGTCTCAAGGTTGATGCAGCTGTATAGGCAAAATGCAACATTTAACAGAGGCAGCATTGTTTATAGCAGACAGAGTAATGATTTCCCCCGCACTGAAGGAGTAGAAAACACACAGGGTCTACACAATTGCATAATTTTCCCATCCGAAACAGAGCACACATATCCCACGGGAGCCTCAAAATGGTGAGTAAGGGGGACTGATTGTTTCAGGGCTGCACTGTCCTCTGGGTTTCTGTGCCTTGGGGAGAGCCAACAGCTTCAGGGGGCACCTACACTGAACACTGTCCCAACATTCTCCACAGGAGCTCGTCCTGGACAATATCTCGCTGCTGAGGGTGACCTGGGAAGCAAGGGAGGGTCTTCTACTGCAATGTGGCTTCCGCCCTGGCCCATATGCAGCTTGCCTGTGTGCAGCAATGGTCCCCCCGCCCCTCACGGCACAGTGGCGTGGACACGTTAGCCTGGCTGGGACAAGGACCACGGTGGCTCTCCCAATAAACCTGCGCAAGCGCATTGCACACGTTCTGGATGAGACATTCGAGGAGATTACTGAGGCCGATTACCGCGATGTGATAAACCACATCAATGCACTATTCCGCATCTAGGCATGCATGCCTAACCCTCCTCTCCCAAAGAGCCCGCACCGAAAAAATTCCTTCCCCCCAAAAAAACCCGCTTACCGGGAACCTGCTCTTCTGTTTGTCCTCCACCAAGTACCGGCCGCTGCGACTGGCTACCTTCCTCCTGGCTCAAGAAGAGTTCCTGGCTGCATGGCTCCAGGGATTCCGGGGTGTCTCCATCTGGCCCACCAACATCACTCCCGTTTTCCTCCTCCTCCTCCCCCCCCACACCGGCTCTGAAGTGTCCATGGTGGTGCTCAGAGTGGAGGTGGGGTTAACCCCAAGTATCGCATCCAGCTCTTTGTAGAATCGGCAGGTCACGGGGGGAGCACCCGAGCGGCCGTTTGCATCACGGGCTTTGCGGTAGGCACTCCGCAGCTCCTTCACTTTAATCCTGCACTGCAGGGCAGCCCGGTCATGGCCCCTTTCCATCATGTCCTTTGATGCCTTCCCGAAGGTATCATAATTCCGACGGCTGGAGCACAGCTGGGACTGTACAGCTTCCTCCCACCAAACACTGATGAGGTCCAGCAACTCGCCAGTGCTCCATGCTGGGGCTCGCTTGGCACGTGGAGGCATGGTCACCTGGAAAGATTCGCTGATAGCACTCCACGCCACGCCGGGCTGAGCAAACAGGAAGGGGATTTTTAAAATTCCCAGGGAATGTAAAGGGTGGGTCACATGGTTGGTTACCTGAGGCCAGGGCAGTAGAGTTTGAACTGATGACCAGAGTGGCTAGAACAGGCATTGTGGGATACTGCCGAATACTTCTGGAGGCCATTCACAGCGCATTGGGTGGCCACACTGATGCCGCAGTGCTGCAGCGGCAGCACAATACACGCTATTCCTCTCGGGGACGTGGAGTACATGCAGCGCTGCAACCATGGAGATACAGTGCTGCAAATGCCTTGCCAGTGTGGACGGGGAGTGAATTACAGTGCTGGGGGCGGCTTTACAGAGCAGTAACTCGCAAGTGTAGCCAAGGCCTTAATTACTCCTTTTAATTTTTTAGATCATGCAAGATCTCGTGGTTAAGCCAAGGTGGTGTTTTGCCACATTTTCTATCTTTTCTAACCAGCGGAATAGCTTGCTTTTGGGCCCTTAATAGTGTCCCTTTGAAAAACTGCCAACTCTCCTCAGTTGTTTTTCCCCTCAGTCTTGATTCCCATGGGACCTTACCTATCAGCTCTCTGAGCTTACCAAAATCCGCCTTCCTGAAATCCATTGTCTCTATTTTGCTGTTCTCCCTTCTACCCTTCCTTAGAATTGCAAACTCTATGATTTCATGATCACTTTCACCCAAGCTGCCTTCTACTTTCAAATTCTCAACGAGTTCCTCCCTATTTGTTAAAATCAAGTCTAGAACAGCTTCCCCCCTAGTAGCTTTTTCAACCTTCTGAAATAAAAAGTTGTCTGCAATGCAGTCCAGAACATATTGGATAGTCTGTGCCCCGCTGTGTTATTTTCCCAACATATATCCGGATAGTTGAAGTCCCCCATCACCACCAAATCTTGGGCTTTGGATGATTTTGTTAGTTGTTTAAAAAAAGCCTCATCCACCTCTTCCACCTGGTTAGGTGGCCTGTAGTAGACTCCTAGCATGACATCACCCTTGTTTTTTTCCCCTTTTAGCCTAACCCAGAGACTCTCAACACTTCCGTCTCCTATG
>NW_020687260.1:0-3432 GCF_002925995.2 Terrapene triunguis | reverse complement strand
ACAATCTGTGTGAGAGCAAGGGGGAGACCTTTATGGCGGGGTGGGAGGTTGAGGCAAATAGCCTGGCTGCTGATTACGCCCAGCCAGACAGCCGGGCGATTAGAAGAGCCCAGCGGGACGCGCTGTGCATCCGGGAGGCTTTGAAAGCCAGTTTCAAGGCTGAGCAGGGTACCCAGTGACTTTTAAGTTTGTGGACACAGAGGCAGAACTTGCCCCCGTTTCTTTACCCAGTTGCCGTCGACTATCCTCTCCAATTACATACCCCCTTCACCCCCTTCCCAAAAAATAAAATCTGTTCTGTTTTGTTAATGGACACCGTTGTCTTTATTACTGTTTTCGCGGGAATGTTTTAAACCTGGGACGCAGACTGTGGCGGGGGGCGGGTTTAGGGTTGTGATGCAAATGATGCTTCTAAACTCCAGGAATGACAGGCTCCGCAGTGGTGGACTGGTTGTTTCAACGGAGCCTGCCAGCCCTCCTGGCCAGGACTGCGTGTATGTGTCGGCTATGTGACTGTCTTGCAGGGGGAGGAGGGTTACAGATCCCCTCCTGCGCGGCTCTGTGATGCAGGGTAAGGACCGCTGCATAAGATCTGTAACTGCCCTCCCCCGCCACCAAGTCACAGAGCAACACCACCGCCCCCACCACACAAAACATGAAAACCACCTCCCAGACTGACCAGGATAACTAGTCACTGCACTGTATATGTGCCCTGCTGCTGCACCTGCCCCCTGCTAAAGGTGACTGTCCTGTCCAATGACCAAGCCCCTTCCCCCCCCTTCAGACAGACTCCCCTCCAAAAGAAGAGGATGGAAACAGAAATGAACAGAAACGTATTCTTTATTAACAACCGCACATGGAACGGGGGGGTGAAACTTGGACGGGGTCTTGTGTGAGGCGGGTAGGAAAGGACTTTTCAAATTTTGGGGAATGAGAGCCTTCTAGTGGTAGAGCAGTCCGCAGGGGTGGAGTGAAATTTTTCACGGCCCCTTCCACCCCTCCGTGTTTGGACTTTGGGTGAGGGGGGTATGGGACTTGGTGGCGGGGCAGGGCAGTTACAGAGAGACTGCAGCGGGGCTCTCTCCTCCTGCCTCCGGTCCTGCAGAACATCCACAAGGCGGCGGAGCGTGTCCGTTTGCTCCCTCATTAGTCCAAGCAGCGTTTGAGTAGCCTGCCTGTCCTCCTGTCGCCACCTCTCCTCCCGTTCAATGTTTGCCCGGTGCATTTGGGACAAGTTCTCCCTCCACTGTGTCTGCTGGGCTGCCTGTGCTCGGGAGCATCCCATTAGTTCAGCAAACATGTCTTCCCGTGTCCTCTTCTTCCTCCTCCTAATGTGCGCTAGCCTCTGGGCAGATGTGGCTGTGGGAATTGGAAAAAGGGAGTGAATTCCTGAGACAGAGCAATGTATCTGTGAACAGAGAACATAGTCTTTCTCTGTGAACAAGACCATGCAGAGCACCTATCACACGCGCACTGAGGACAAGGTCGAATTTTCGGCCCTCGCCTACAGTGCCTGCGGTCTTGCTGTGGCGAGCTGAGGAGCAGGGCTGGACACCGGACTTTGTCTAGCTGGCAAACATGGTAAGCCGTAGACTTGTGGCCGCTTAAAACTTTAAGAGTGGCACTGGCCTCCTTTCACATAGAAAGCAATGCGAGTCTCTGCTGGCAGCAATCCTGCAAGCATGAACTCTGGCCCTGTCCCAGCCCCTCGCGGCTGTAAACCGCGTGGCTGTAAACCGGCGGTTGCAGTTCTGTAAAGGGACGGGCAAGCAGTCCCAATACTAACTTTCCCCTACCTAATTCACAGCAGGGAGTCATGCCTGACATCACCCTCCTGAAGGTCTCCGAGAGCCAGAAGGAGAAGATGCTCCGGGACAGCCTGCAGAAACCGGGGCCATTTGCTGCACTGCTGTGCAAGGCCATGATCCCGGAGTACCTGCTGGCGTTGTGGCAGGGAAACGTGTCCTACCACGGGGGGCCTAATAAGCTCTCCCTGCCCAGGAACCTGCTGATGAGGCTGGAAAAACACCTGCAGGAGGTGTATGAGGAGTTCTCCCCGGAGGATCTCGCCTCTATCCCCGGTTACATTGACCAGTTCCTGGCTTAGGTGCCCTTGGAGGGACAAATGACTGCAGGGTTTTGGGCACTATAATCATGAAGCGGACATTGTGCAATTTTTTGAAAATAGTTCGGACTATATATTGAGGCGCCCAAAGACAGACTAATCATGATACACTTTGCACTGATTCCCCTTTTGTTTGACTTTCCTGTTTACATGTTTTGAAGCACTTTACCCACTGTTAATATTTTCAATCTTCCTGTTTTGTTGCAAATAAATGTTTACATGTTTTAAAGCACTTTAGCTACTGTTAATATTTTAAATATGCCAGTTATGTTGTAAATAAATGTTTAGATATTTAAAACACTTACTGCTTGATCCTTCCCCTGAATCTGTGTCTGGGGTAACGGCGGGGGACGGTTGGTAGGGGATCTCTGTCAGGGTGATGAAGAGCTCCTGGCTGTCGGGCAAATCAGCGTTGTAAGCGCTGTCGACTGCCTCGTCCTCCTCATCTCCTTCCTCCTCTTCCCCGTCCGCTGAGGAACCGGCCGCGGACAATATCCCATCCTCAGAGTCCACGGTCAGGGGTGGGGTAGTGGTGGCGGCCGCACCTAGGATGGAATGCAGTGCCTCGTAGAAACGGGATGTGTGGGGCTGGGATCCAGAGCGTCCGTTTGCCTCTTTGGTCTTCTGGTAGCCTTGTCTCAGCTCCTTGATTTTCACGCGGCACTGCGTTGCATCCCGGCTGTAGCCTCTCTCTGCCATGGCTTTAGAGATCTTCTCATAGGTCTTTGCATTCCGTCTTTTGGAGCGCAGCTCGGAAAGCACGGACTCATCTCCCCACACAGCGATGAGATCCAAGACTTCCCGATCCGTCCATGCTGGGGCCCTCTTTCTATTGGATTGCACGGCCATCTCTGCTGGAGAGCTCTGCATCGTTGCCACTGCTGCCACTGCTGCTGAGCTCGCCACGGTGTCCAAACAGAAACTGCGCTTCAAACTGCCCAGACAGGAAAAGGAATTCAAATTTTCCCGGGGTGTGGCTGGTCAGAGCATCCGAGCTCGGACTGCTGTCCAGAGCGTCAACAGAGTGGTGCACTGTGGGATAGCTCCCGGAGCTATTAGCGTCGATTTCCATCCACACCTAGCCTAATTCGATATGGCCATTTCGAATTTAGCGCTACTCCTCTCGTTGGGGAGGATTACAGAAATCGATTTAAAGAGAGCTCTATGTCGAACTAAATGGCTTCCTGGTGTGGACGGGTGCAGGGTTAATTCGATATAACGGCGCTAAATTCGACATAAAAGCCTAGTGTAGACCAGGCCTAAGAGTATTAAGGTTGCAAAGTAAAGCACTCAAAAAAATAAATCAG
>NW_020687259.1:0-4473 GCF_002925995.2 Terrapene triunguis | reverse complement strand
CAGTACTAAGCACCACAGTTGGGACTCGTCAGTATGGCTCGTGTCACTTGGACACTTTTGAAAATTGTACCCTACACTTAATAGTGAGTGCTTCCAGAACTGAACCTATGTTATATTTAGAAGTCAATGGAGTTACACTGATTTACACCAGCCGGATATCTGGACCTGAACATTTAGTCATGATATAAGATGTGGAAGAACTCATAATTTCAGTAGTATTCATGGTCTGCAGTTAAATAAAAAGTTAGAGTAAATGCATTCAAGGAAACTTGGCCACTGTAGGCCATATGTGCTGTAAACTGACCTTCTAGCCTACACAGACTGCAGATGAACATAATCAATAATCCTATATATATGGTAGTTTTGGGAGCCAGGGAATTTGCATGTTAACACACACTGACAGCCAAAAAGAAGAGCACATATATCATATACTGCCCTCAGTGTACAGATGACCAGTTAGGCCCACTTACTGTGCAATTCAAATAAATAAAATTAAACTATTTATTAGGACTACAAAGTAACACATAAGCCTGCTGAGAGGGTTGTATTAATAATTTTAAATAATAGAAATCCTAGAACCGTAGGACTGGAAGGGACCTTGAGAGGTCATCTAGTCCAGTCCCCTGAACTCATGGCAGGACTAAGTATTATCTAGACCATCCCTGACAGGTGTTTGTCTAACCTGCTCTTAAAAATCTCCAATGACAGAGATTCCACAACCTGCCTAGGCAATTTATTCCAGTTTTTATCCACCCTGACAATTAGGAACTTTTTCCTAATGTCCAACCTAAACCTCCCTTGCTGCAATTTAAGCTCATTGCTTCTTGTCCTAAGAGATTAAGGAGAATAATTTTTCTCCCTCCTCCTTGTAACAATCTTCTATGTACGTGAAAACTGTTATCATGTCCCCTCTCAGTCTTCTCGAGACTAAACAAACCCAATTTTTTAAATTTTCCCTCATAGGTCATGTTTCCTAGACCTTTAATAATTTTTGTTGCTCTTCTCTGGATTTTCTCCAATTAGTCCACATCTTTCCTGAAATGTGGCATCCAGAACTGGACACAATACTCCAGTTGAGGCCTAATCAGCGTGGAGTAGAGCGGAAGAATTACTTCTCATGTCTTGCTTTACAGCACTCCTGCTAATACATCCCAGAATGATGTTTACTTTTTTTTGCAACAGTGTTACACTGTTGAGTCATATTTAGCTTGTGATCCACTATGAGGCCCAGGTCCCTTTCCGCAGTACTCCTTCCTAGGCAGTCATTTCCCATTTTGTATGTGTGCAACTGATTGTTCCTTCATAAGTGGAGTACTTTGTATTTATCCTTATTGAATTTCATCCTAGTTACTTCAGACCATTTCTCCAGTTTGTCCAGATCATTTTGAATTTTAATCCTATCCTCCAGATCACCTCCCTCCCAGCTTGGTATCGTCCACAAACTTTATAAGTATACTTTCTATGCCATTATCTAAATCATTGATGAAGATATTGAATAGAACTGGACCCAGAACTGATCTCTCCTGGACTCCACTTGATATACCTTTCCAGCTTGACTGTGAACCACTGATCACTATTCTCTAGAAACGGTTTTCCAATCAGTTATGCACTCGCCTTATAGAAGCTCCTTCTAAGTTATATTTCCCTGGTTTGTTTATGAGATGGTCACGTGAGATAGTATCAAAAAGTATTCTTAAAGAAAATAGACCCACTTGTGAAGGGTATTGAGAATAATATTGGTGCAAATCTCAGCAGTGTTTGTTATTTTTAGCACATCAAATGTGTTTTGGAGCATATCCAAGACCAAAACTGTATTTTATTTTGACATAGAGCCAGGACAATTTCTGAGAAATGTGTTTTTTTAAGTGCTAGCTTTTATGTAGCACTTATAGGGCTTGTTTTCACTGCAAACTTAACTCAGACTCAGCCCCAGGTTATTCCCTTAACATGCTCCATATTCACACATCTGCATGCCTCTTTCAGTACTACACAGTGAAATAGTCACCCCTCCCTGAGATACAGGCCCTGGGGTAGATGTTAATGCATATTGCTACTCTCCAACACAACTGCAATGAAGAAATGCAGCCACAACAACTGAGACTTGCTGATCTTCTAATCGCTTCCTACAAGCCCCCTGACCAGACATGTGACTCATAGTGGGGGCAGGGAGTTGTCTGGACTCTCCCCTATGCAGGGCTGGTGCTACCATTAAGGCAAACTAGGCGGTTGCCTAGGGCGCCAAGATTTGGGGGTGCCAAAAACCGGTGCCCCCAATTTTTTTTTACAGCGTTCCTGGGCTGGGCTGCCAGCGGCGCGCTGACACGTGTGGCTCAGACTCCCTCTCCCAGCGCAGCGGCTGCTCCACTTCTCCTGCCTCCCAGGCTTGCGGCACCAATCAGCTGTTTGGTGCCGCAAGCCTGGGAGGGGAGGAGAATTAGAGCGGGGGCGGCGTGCTCGTGGAGGAGGCGGAGCAGAGGTGAGCTGCGGTGGGGAGCTGCCGCACGACTCCTGAGGAGCTGCCGCGGGGGAGGGGGTGCCATAGGGCGGGGTGGGAGCTGCCACGGGGGGGGGGGGCACCTCAGGGCGGGGGGGGGAGGGGCGGGGGGGGGGGCGCCTCAGGGTGATGGGGGGGTGGGGAGCTGCCTCAAGGCTGGGGCGGGGAGCAAGGTGGAAGTTTCGCCTAGGGCGCAAAACTTCCTTGCACTGTCCCTGCCCCTATGACAGAGTCATAAGTGAGTGGCCCAGGGGAGGGGAGGCAAGGCGGTTTACTGGACTCTTGCCCCATGACAGCTGTGAGGTACACGAAGAATATGGGAGGGACATTCCCAGGGGTGGAATCATCAATCTAGAATTTCCCAGGTCTTAGTATCCAGAAATTAAGGGGTAGGCAAACAACCCCTTTAGTACCCTGCTGGCCACTGGGATGTGGTCAGCAGCCAACAGACTATGGATCTTCCTAGCAGGCAGAATGTTACAGATCAAATACTTTTGATCCAACTCAGAGAAGGAGCAGACAGAGGCCAAGGCTATTGAGTTGGCTCCCCCTGCATGGTCTAGATCAGTGGTGGGCAACCTGCAGCCAGTGGGCCACATGTGGCCCATCAGGGCAAGCTGCTGGTGGGCCGCCAGACTGTTTGTTTAGTTTTGCATGTCCGCCCGCAGCTCCCAGTGACTGCAGTTCACCGTTCTCAGCCAATGAGAGCCGCGGGCCGCAGGTTGCCAATCACTGCTCTAGAAGGTGGATGGTGTGGTGAGTACCAGTGCAACTAACAGTCCCAGTTTTCAGCGAGGCAGGTTTAAATAGGAATTGCTATTTCATGTAGATGTCTCTGATGGAGTGGAGATGGGAGGAAGCCTAACCAAATCCAATAGAGGTGATCTAACTGCCTTCCCTTACGAGGAAGATTGAGGCACAGCTGAAAGTTGCTGCAGCTAAGACCCAGGTTGGAACTGGGGAAACTGAGGTATAGCTCATTGTTGATGTGGCTAAAATGTCAGCTGAAAATGGGGTAACTGAAGCTAAGATCCCAACCAAAACTGGGGACTGAGATTGGGGAAACTGTGAAATGGCTCACTGTTGCTATGGCACAGACCCTGGCTGAAAGTGGGGAAACTGAGGCAGTTAAGGAGTATTGCATAACATGATTCCTATTTAATTTCATACACTTTGTGGTGTCCTTGGGTTGGATATTTTGCATGTAGTAGTCATCTGTATCCTAAGTCATGGCCACACCCAATTTATTATTAATAGCAAATTAAGAGATAGAGGCTTTATTGAGTGCTGGACAGTTTCTGAATCAGTGCAGTAGGGTTTCCTTGAAGGGAAGACTGGATGTCAGTGTTGAACCTGGAAGGTGACTGGAATGCACTGGAGTGCATTAGGTGTGGTAAAAAAACATTGCCTCCATAAAGAGTAGCAGCTGTCAGCCCAGGTTATTAGGGAGAGTGGGATCCATACCTTCAGAATGTAACAGTACATCACCACATTTGGTTGGTCCTGCTAAAAAAATATTTTCACAGGCTTAGACCATTTCCTCCCACAATCCCTAGAGTGGGCAGACAAGTTCCCCCATAACACCCTGTAAATGTGAGCAGAGAGTGACAAAGTGAGTTGTAGAGCTCTGAATCTTGGGATATGATTCCAGATAGCTGCATTGCTTGTTACAGCCAGAAACAGCACCAGTGCATGTGGGGCGCATGACAGTACAGAAATATGGTTACAGTATTGTGGGTTAGGCTACCACGGATTAATTTATCCTGTGATTGCTTACCCTGTACTTCACATCAGGGCCGGCTCCAGGCACCAGCCCACCAAGCTTGTGCTTCGGGCGGCACCTGGAGGGGGGCGGCGCGGCGCTCCGGCCGCCGGGGAGAGCGGGGCCACGGCCTGGCTCGCCGCTCTCCCCCCAGCGCTCTGGCCGCCCTCCCCCCCGGCGCCCTCCCCCCGGCTGCCGGGGGGGAGAGCGGAGCCCC
>NW_020687258.1:0-2190 GCF_002925995.2 Terrapene triunguis | reverse complement strand
AGTAAATCAAAATTAGTTGTTTTAGCAGGAACTACTACTTAGGCCTATACCATAAACCAGTGGGTTTCAACCTTTTTGCATTTGATAATTTTGAATTGGGGGTGCAGAGACCTCTTTGGAAATCTATTGTCTGTATGGACCACAGGTTGAAACCCACTGCCATAAACTACTGTAACTATTATTCTTATCGATTGTATATTAACTACTGTTAGCTTAATTACACTCTCTTCATAGGAAACAATTTACACTAATGAAATAACAGAATTTTGACTTAGAAAATCCAGTGCACTAAAACAAGTCCCCGCTGTTACACATTCATACCTCAGTTTCACATCTGAAGAAGTGAGGTTTTTACCCACGAAAGCTTATACCCAAATAAATCTGTTAGTCTTTAAGGTGCCACCAGACTCCTTGTTGTTTCAGTTTCACAGTTTTCATCGTCTGTTAGCTCAGAGTTTGGGGGATGTTCAGTTATATCTTGAGGAATCCTCTTGTGCAATCTTTGTTTACTATTTTGAGTTCCAGTTTAAATAGAGACATGTATCCCTGGCTGTGAAGTCTTGGTTTCATGACTGAACAATTATCCCTCTGCTCATTTCTGGCTTACAGTCCCGTTGTGCTCTGACAATCTCTCCATTTCTGTCATTCACCTTTTATGCCTGAGGGTGTTGTCCAGATGTGTTGTTTTACAGACCTTAGTATTTTATTATTTTCACCTCCCGCTGCTTTGGATCTCCATCTCCAAGGCCATCAATAACGCGCTATCCAGACCATGTCAGACATGGGAATGTCCCTTTATGAGATTCTGGGGCCAAATGAAAAGATGTGAGAAAATCCTCTCTCTAGAAACCACGGGATACTGTTCAGAGTCAGATGACTTAGAATTTGGAAAAAAATTCTCCCTCTTACACACTCAGCACTCTATGAAAGGACCCCAGGCTCCATCCATGTCCCTGACCAGCCCTTTCCCTATTGTCCTTCACAGAGAAATACACAAACTGAGAGGCAGAAGATTGTGTCTGAATTTCAGCAGCTGCGGCAGTTCCTGGAGGAACAAGAACAACTCCTGCTGGCTCAGCTGGAGAAGCTGGACAAGAAGATAGTGAAGATACAGAATGAAAGTGTCAGTAAAGTATCTGAGAAAATTTCCCGTCTCAGTGACCTGATCAGTGAGCTGGAGGGGAAGTGTCAGAAGCCAGTAACTAAATTGTTGCAGGTGAGACTGAGTTAGAAATACTCCAGATCCCAACAGAGGGACAAGACTGCTCCTAAAACATGGGCACGGGAGTCCAGCAGTCAGAGATCACCGTGTAACTCGATGTGTATTGCAGAGACGTGAATCACTATTATTTTTGAAAAGTTACAGACACTTTGATGTAGAAGATGGAAAAGCCTCATTAGCTCAGCAAACGCATGGTCCTGGGGCCAGAACACAGCCTCTTTCCCCCATACTTGCTAAATCTCTTCTTTTGGAATTCTAAGTGTGTCAGGTGGGACAGAAATTCCCTCTCTCTATTTCTCTCCTCTAGGACGTCAGAAGCACCTTGAGCAGGTACGTGGCTCTCTCACTCCCCCCCTCACCCTTCGCAATGCTGGGGAAGAGCTTGGAGATGATGTTACCACCGCTTCTCCCCAGGTCTCTACAGCCAAATGTGTGGGGAAGGTCATATTTTGGATACAAATCTCTCTGATCAACTTCATCTTGAGGTTCTCACCCTTTTATAGAAGACTCTGGAATTATCCATTCAGTGGGAAGGACTGACCTCAAATATATCCTAGCGATGTCACATACCTGGGGAACTGGCTGCCTCAGGATTGTGGGGATGGAATATGGGCCTGTCACTGCTGGGGCCCTGGTTACCATTAAGCCCAGAGCAGCAGTGATCAAGAGTCTTCCCCACCTGAGGACTGTTTGGAGACCTGTGTGGAATGAGCTGGGGAGGGGGAAGTTGGTGTCTCAGTCTAGTTCCTAGTGGACAGATTTCTACAGCACTTCACCTGGGAGCCTCCTGTCCCTCAGAGCATGGAGGCCAAGGAGTGAATTGGCCATGGAGACTCAATTCCCCCTTTCTCCCCAGAGCTAGTCTCTCCAGGCCAGAGCTGAAGAGTAATAATGGTCCTTTTGGGCGCGGGGGGCGGGGGGAGGCTTCACTGCCATGGCCTTGCTCTGAGGTTGGGAGAAGAGGAATT
>NW_020687257.1:0-4707 GCF_002925995.2 Terrapene triunguis | reverse complement strand
AAATGCAAAGTACTCCACTTAGGAAGGAACAATCAGTTGCACACATAGAAAATGGGCAATGACTGCCTAGGAAGGAGTACTGCGGAAAGGTATCTGGGAGTCATAGTGGATCACAAGCTAAATATGAGTCAACAGTATAACGCTGTTGCAAAAAAAGCAAACATCATTCTGGGATGTATTAGCAGGAGTATTGTAAGCAAGACACCAGAAGTAATTCTTAATAATATAATATATGGAGATATACCTATCTCATAGAGCTGGAAGGTCATCATGTCCAGCCCCCTACCTTCACTAGCAGGACCAAGTACTGATTTTGCCCCAGATCCCTAAAGTAGCCCCCTCAATGATTGAACTCACAACCCTGGGTTTAGCAGGCCAATGCTCAAACCACTGAGCTATCCCTCCCACCACTGTACTTTGCACTGATAAATCCTCAACTGGAGTATTGTGTCCAATTCTGGGTGCTATATTTCAGGAAAGATGTGGACAAATTGGAGAAAGTCCAGAGAAGAGCAACAAAAATGATTAAAGGTCTAGAAAACATGACCTATGAGGGAAAATTTTAAAAAATGGGTTTGTTTAGTCTGGAGAAGAGAAGACTGAAGGGGGGACATGATAACCGTTTTCATGCACATAAAAGGTTATTACGAGGAGGGCGAAAAATTGTTCTCGTTAACCTCTAAGGACAGGATAAGAAGCAATGGGCTTAAACTGCAATAAGGGCGGTTTAGGTTGGACATTAGGAAAAACTTCCTGTCAGGGTGGTTAAGCACTGGAATAAATTGCCTAGGGAGGTTGGTGGACTCTCCGTCATTGGGGCTTTTTAAGAGCAGGTTAGACAAACACCTGTCAGGGATGGCCTAGATAATACTTAGTCCTGCCATGAGTGCAGGGGACTGGACTAGATGCCTCTCGAGGTCCCTTCCAGTCCTACACTTCTATTTCAAAGACTGTCATCACTTGGAGGTGGGATGCGTCTCCGCTTGGGGAGCAATGAACATCCAGCTCCATCAGAAGAAGTTTTTGCTCAACAGGCAACACCCCAGTGAGGGGTCGGCTTGGCAGAATTTGATATTTCTTTTATAATTTTGACAGATATGTTTATTTTTAAGCTTTTTTTATTTTTAATCAATTTAAATATGAACAGTTGCAAGAAATTATTGGGGAGAGTCAGACTAACAGTATTAATGAGAGCAGACACTGAGATTTGAAAGGCAAAAGTTTTAGAACCATTAAAACACAAATCAAAATATACCAAGGAAATAGCCATAAATAAAACTCAAATTCGCAGGCAGCATTTTTCTTACGTTGCCTAGCTGCAAATGTTGATTTATTGGTGCTGGAGCTATTTTTTTGTCGGGGGGGGGGGGGGTGTATGGGGAAATGGATGTTTTTTCCAACTTTACCAATAAATATCTTGTCCTTCCAAGCCTCATTCTGGGATAGCGAGGGGGTGCTGCAGGACAGGCTGGAGGGGCGTGGGCAGAGCCAGGCACAGGTTCCAGCCAGGGGCGGTGAGTTGTATGGGCCCATGGTGCCCAGGCTCCAGCAAATTCAGGGCCCAGGGGCCCGGCTCCACCAACGTTCAGGGCCAGGTCTCTCCCCTGGAGCGTCCCTGCCTGCCCTGGGCAGCAGGCGACTGCCCCCTGCAGCTCCACACTGTGCTCCCTCGCCAGCTGCGGCGCTGCCGGCTACAAGGGAGCGGAGCTGGGGGCAAGTTGAGGCGGCTGCTGCACCTGTGGAGAAGGAGGTGCATGGCAGCCACCCCCGCCCCCAGCAGGCAACTCCGGGCGGTGGGGGGGAATTATCCTGGCTGGACCTCCTGAGCAGCAGCCGGGGGGGGGGCTTGGGTGAATGTTGTGCTGGGGGGGCTGGGGCCCCACCTCCCACGGAGCTCGCTGCTGCCGGCGGGGAGAGGGCAGGGGGGATTCCTCCTCTGTGGCTCCCTGCCCCAGCCCTGGGGCAGCCTGACTACTGCACCCCAAACTCCTCATCCGCAGCCCCATGTCCCACACCCCCTTCCGCACCCCAACCCTCTGTCCCAGCCCAGAGCCTGCACCCAGCACCCAAACTCCCTCCCAGAGAGAGCCTGCACCCCTCCAGCATTGGAACAGTAGGGGAGCTGGAGTGGAATAGCAGGTGGTGAGGAGGGGAGGCTGAAACTATGGGGCATCAGCAGAGCTCAGCATGTGGGAAGCCCAGGACTGGAAAAGCAGTGGACTGCCTGGCAGGCCTGAAGTGCACTGGGAGAGCTGTGTGGGACGCCCAAGACTAGCACAGCATGTGGCTGTGGGTTGGGACTGAGAGGCATGGCAGAGCTGGCTGTCTGGAAAGCCCAGGACTGGACTAGCAGGGACAGGTCTGGAGGTCAGGACTGAGGGACACTAACAAAGCTTGTGTAACTCCTGCCCACACTCTGCACTGTCACGCCCTCCCTTTTCTGAGCTGGCTCACGCTGGGAGAGGCGTGTGTGTGTGGGTTGGGGGGGGGGGGGGGGGGAGTGTCCACTGCTTTGTGAAACTGTCTTGTTTCTCTCCCCAACACCTCATCTCTTCACCCGCACAAATAAGGCCCTCACACCTCCCAGCACCACTTCTCAGCAAGAACTTCTCACCAGCTTGCCAGTGATAATAGGATTCCAGTGAGAGAGTTAAACCAAATAAATAAAAAGCCCCAAACAAACCATTAACTCGTTCCTCCCCATTCTTGGTGGGGCACATGGTTCTTCTCTCCACATGGCCTAAAAGTTGCAGAGAAGAAGGGGGCCCTGCACACCAGGATTCATGAGTCCTGCGTGGAATTCCCTGCTCATTCAGACTTCCTGCGTGACTTTGGCCACGTCACTGCTCCAATCTGTGCCCCAGTTTCCCCACCTCTAAAATGAGGATAATGATACTGACCTCCTTTGTAAGGCGTTTTGAGCCCTATGATAAACATTATATAAGAGCTATTATGCTATTAATACCCTGGATGAGAATCTTAGCAGTCCTGGATGCTGAGCTACAACCACTAGGCTGTTACCAAAAAGGAGAGGGGCCCGGAACTGGGGTATAAAGCTACCGAGTCACTTTAGCAATCACTGTCTTTGAAATGACCTGTGCTGCAAGCAGAAGGTAAAGGACACTGGCCTTTCCCCTTCCATTCAAAGCCTGCCCTGCTTCAAAGAGTGATGTGACTGGGGCGGGGGGCACGTCTCCGCTGGAGGAGCAGTGAACATCCAGCTGCATCACAAGGCTGTTTTGCTCACCAGGCATCCCCACAGTTTGGGCTAGTGGAGGTGCAGCAGGGCAGGGTTGAGAGGCACCGGCAGAGCTGGGTGTAAGTTCCCAGCACTGGAACAGCTGGGGAGCTAGACTTGCATGCACCCTTAGCAGCAGCAATATGTCCTCCGGGCAGGGGAATGAGGAGTCACCCCTCTGACCTCAGCCATGGTCAGTGCCAGCAAAAGCCAAATGGCTCTTGCTACAGAACAGAGTGCAGACACCTCTCTGGAGAACAAGGGAGTCCTCAGGAATGCCCCAGAAAGAGAGAATGGGGGAGGTCCTTTAGAGGGGAGGGACAGCCATAGGTGGAAGCAGGGTGGAGGAAAACAGAAGTCCTGGGGAGACCTATAGACAAGTCATTGTGCCATCAGCATGGGGCAGAGTTAGTGCTATTAGCCCAGGACTGCCCTTTTGCTGATCACCTGGGGACACAGGAAAGGTTAAAGAAAAACATCTATTGGCCTAGTGTCCAAATGAAGTGAGGGAACACTACAAAACGCGTGACTCATGTCAGAAGCGGGAAAAGTCTGCAGGACACTGCAAGAATCCTGGGCACCCATTACCAGTGATCAAAGAAGCATTTTTCAGGGTTGCCATGGATATCACAGGGCCATTAGCCAGCCCAACGCACAGAGGAAAAAGATGTCTATTAGTTGTGGTGGATTTTGCGCCCAGGTACCCAGAAGCAGTCTCTGTCTAATGTGCAAGCTGAGACAGTTGCCAAGGCACTATTCTCTATACTCAGCGGGGCAAGCTTTCCAAACCAGATCCTATCAGATTTGGGGCCAAATTTCATGTCCCAGCTATTTAGTGACTTATGGAGGGAGTTCGGGTTAAAACAGCTGAAATTTGTCCCCATCACCCAGAAACAAATGGTTTAGCTGAGAGGCTCAACTGACCCCAAAATCTAGGTAAACTGCAGAGCCAGTGACTGGGATGTAATGTTATCCTAGCTGTTGTTTGCTTACAGAAGATGCCCCAAGAGCCCACAGGGTTCACCCCATTTGACCTCCTATATGGGAGAAAGGTCCGAGACTCTTGGGAGGGGGAAGCAGAGGGGGAACCAGTGGCTGAATATGTGCAAAGGTTTAGGGAAAATTCAAAGTCTTGTAGGGATAATACCCCTCCACCCCCCTTTATCAATAAGTTCATTCCCTTGCTTCCCATGAGCTGCCCTGTGTAACCCTTGGTTGTCCTATGATCTCTATTCTGCCTAGTAACAGAGAGAGACCCCACCCTTTTGGTGCCGTGTGCAGCCCAAGAAGTGGGCCGGGTGCAAAGAGCAGCGTGCAGGGGGAGCACACGTGGGCGGCACTGTCGTTGGATGTCCGTGGGCTGTCAGGTCACTGTCCATTCGTAGATCGCCGCTCAGGGAGAGCTCCGGCGGCTGTGTCTCTCCCACCACTTCACAGGCAGACTAAGCCCTTGAACTGCACGTCCTCAC
>NW_020687256.1:0-2814 GCF_002925995.2 Terrapene triunguis | reverse complement strand
ACCGGATCCCCTGCCAACGACTGCAACAGCCGTAGTGGATCCAATCCCAGAGACCCAGCCAAAGCCAGTCCCGGAACCGGAACTGGCAACGCAACCAGCACCAGAACCATTGCCGGCACGGAGTCCAGCGCTTGCAAACCCGTCTACAACTCCAATGCCAGAGGGCACCAGCGAGCCTGAACTGGCGAAAGCAGCAGATAACCCTCCCCAAGAGGCTCAGCCAGAGCCTGAGATACCACATAGTGCACCAGCGGACAGCGGTTCACGGTCAGTGGAAACAGCCCCAGCACCTGCATCGCTTCCAGAGGGACCAAGCCCCAGTCCACAGTCCAAGGAGGAACTGATGTCTCCAGCATCAAGGGAACAGTTCCAGGCCGAGCAGGAAGCAGATGACAGCCTGCAGAAAGCTTGGGCGGCGGCACGGAGCACCCCACCGCCTCTCAGCTCTTCTAACCGATCCCGGTTTGTTGTAGAACAAGGACTTTTATACAAGGAAACTCTTTCTGGTGAGCACCAGGAAGACTGGCATCCTCAAAGACAGTTGGTGGTTCCCACTAAGTATCGGGTAAAGCTCTTGAGCTTAGCCCATGATCATCCCAGTGGCCATTCTGGGGTGAACAGAACCAAAGACCGGTTGGGGAAGTCCTTCCACTGGGAGGGAATGGGCAAGGACGTTGCTAATTATGTCCGGTCTTGTGAGGTGTGCCAACGAGTGGGAAAGCCCCAAGACCAGGTTAAAGCCCCTCTCCAGCCACTACCCATAATTGAGGTCCCATTTCAGCGAGTAGCTGTGGATATTCTGGGTCCTTTCCCAAAGAAGACACCCAGAGGAAAGCAGTACGTACTGACTTTCATGGATTTTGCTACCCGATGGCCGGAAGCTGTACCCTTAAGCAACACCAAGACTAAAAGTGTGTGCCAGGCATTAGCAGACATTTTTGCCAGGGTAGGTTGGCCCTCCGACATCCTTACAGATTCGGGAACTAATTTCCTGGCAGGGAACATGAAAACCCTGTGGGAAGCTCATGGGGTGAATCACTTGGTTGCCACCCCTCATCACCATCAAACCAATGGTCTGGTGGAGAGGTTTAATGGAACTTTGGGGGCCATGATACGTAAATTCATAAATGAACACTCCAATGATTGGGACCTAGTGTTGCAGCAGTTGCTTTTTGCCTACAGGGCTGTACCACATCCCAGTTTAGGGTTTTCACCATTTGAACTTGTGTATGGCCGCGAGGTTAAGGGGCCATTACAGTTGGTGAAGCAGCAATGGGAGGGGTTTACGCCTTCTCCAGGAACTAACATTCTAGACTTTGTAAGCAACCTACAAAACACCCTCCGACACTCTTTAGCCCTTGCTAAAGAAAACCTAAAGGATGCTCAGGAAGAGCAAAAGGCCTGGTATGATAAACATTCCAGAGAACGGTCCTTCAAAGTAGGAGACCAAGTCATGGTCTTAAAGGCGCTCCAGGCCCATAAAATGGAAGCGTCGTGGGAAGGACCATTCACGGTCCAGGAGCGCCTAGGAGCTGTTAACTATCTCATAGCCTCCCCCACCTCCAACATAAAGCCTAAGGTATACCATGTTAATTCTCTTAAGCCCTTTTATTCCAGAGGATTAAACGTTTGCCAGTTTACAGCCCAGGAAACAGATGACGCGGAGTGGCCGGCAGGTGTCTACTACGAAGGAAAAAGGAATGGTGGCGTGGAAGAGGTGAACCTCTCCACGACCCTGGGACGTCTGCAGCGACAGCAGATCAAGGAGCTGTGCACAAGCTTTGCACCGATTTTCTCAGCCACTCCAGGACGGACCGAACGGGCATACCACTCCATTGACACAGGTAATGCTCACCCAATTAAAACCCCACCCTACCGGGAGTCACCTCATGCCCAAGCGGCTATACAAAGGGAGATCCAGAACATGCTACAGATGGGTATAATCCGCCCCTCTAACAGTGCATGGGCATCTCCAGTGGTTCTAGTTCCCAAACCAGATGGGGAAATACGCTTTTGCGTGGACTACCGTAAGCTAAATGCTGTAACTCGTCCTGACAACTATCCAATGCCACGCACAGATGAGCTATTGGAAAAATTGGGACATGCCCAATTCATCTCTACTTTAGACTTAACCAAAGGGTACTGGCAAGTACCACTAGATGAACCCGCTAAGGAAAGGTCAGCCTTCGTCACCCAGGCAGGGGTGTACGAATTCAATGTACTCCCTTTCGGGTTGCGAAATGCACCCGCCACCTTCCAAAGACTTGTAGATGGTCTCCTAGCGGGATTGGGAGAATCTGCAGTTGCCTACCTCGATGATGTGGCCATTTTTTCTGATTCATGGACAGAACACCTGGAGCACCTGGGAAAAGTCTTCGAGCGCATCCGACAGGCAGGACTAACTGTTAAGGCTAAAAAGTGTCAAATAGGCCAAAACAGAGTGACGTACCTGGGGCACCAGGTGGGTCAAGGAACTATAAATCCCCTACAGGCCAAAGTGGATGCTATCCAAAAGTGGCCGGTTCCAAAGTCAAAGAAACAGGTCCAATCCTTCTTAGGCTTGGCCGGATATTATAGGCGATTTGTACCACACTACAGCCAAATCGCCGCCCCGCTGACAGACCTAACCAGAAAGAAACAGCCAAATGCAGTTCAGTGGACTGATGAGTGTCAAAAGGCCTTTAACCAGCTTAAGGCAACACTCATGTCTGACCCTGTGCTAAGGGCCCCAGACTTTGACAAACCGTTCCTAGTAACCACAGATGCTTCCGAGCGAGGCGTGGGAGCATCTGTGGTTACTAGGAACGGTTTGTC
>NW_020687255.1:0-2366 GCF_002925995.2 Terrapene triunguis | reverse complement strand
CAGAGCACACTTTTGTTTTCAGTTTTATATTATTGATTTCTTTGCTGCGTTCTGTTTAAAGTTGGTCTTTCTCAGTTTTAATTTCAGTTTGGCAATGCAAAGATTTTGGATGCTCCTGTCATCTGTGGCTTGATGTGCCCTTGCATCTTGGACAGATGACGTGAATCTCAAACTGATGCCGATGCAATTGATTTCTTTTTTTGTTTTGCCATCTGTCAAATTCCATGGTTCTTTGTATATGTCTCTAGAAGGGAACGGGGTGCTTGCAAGAACTAAGTCAGACACCAAGCACAATTCAGTGAATTTCAGGTTTCCTTCATCGATATCATTGACTTTCAAAAGGTATTTGACAGTCTGCATAGGCATGCATTGTGGAATATTCTTCAGTCCTGCGAAATTCCAGCTAACCCCGTCAACACCACCCCGGCCATGTACAGAGATGCAAGGTTGCTCTATAAGAGTGAACAACCTGAAAACAGAGTGGTTCATTGTGGACACTTATGTGAAACAGGGCTGCATTTTATTTTGCTGTTGTTTGGCATTTCCATAGACAGGATAATGAAGAAGTGTATTAGTAACACAAAAACTGGTACCCAGATGTCAAAAGCCTACATGGGGAACATGGGGAACAATCCAGCAGATAAAGGTATAATACAATTCAATGGCTGGCAGTTGAACCTAGACAAATTTAGACTGGAAATAAGGCATAAATGTTTAACTGTGAGAGTAATTAACCACTGTAACAATTTACCAAGGGTTATGGTAGATTCTCGATCAATGACAATTTTTAAATCAAGATTGGATGTTATTCTAAAAGATATGTTTAGGAGTTATTTGGGGGAAGTTTTATTGCCTGCATTAGACAGGAAGTGAGACTAGATGACCACAATGGTCCCTTCTGGCCAGAGAATCTTTTAATCTATGAATCTATCAATTTAATTCTAGGTTTGTGATCACTAATCCATCAAAAGCAATGGAAAATATTATCTATAAGTAAATAATCCAGGATAAAAGTGCAAATATGTTGTGCTGGGTGCAAGTACCATTCTATGGTGCTAGTGGATTCTAGAGGTAACAGTACAACTTGTATTAGTTATCACGTAACGGTCTGTCTGTTTGTGGAAAAAACAAAACTTGTCCTCAGAGCCCTAGATTAGAAAATGGACTTCGCTTGGCCTTTATCTCATGTTTACAGTGAAAGATAATCCAGGATAAGGCTGGGAATAAAAACAGGAACTGGAATAAAATCTCTGTGAGCCCAAATATCATCCCAACAGCAGAGGGAAGAGAAGCTGAAAAAAGGAAGTCTGCTCCATTGATTCTGCAGCTGTTCTTGTGAGAGTATTAGGATGCAAAAATGTCAATAACTGAAGGTTTTTCTGTCTGAGATCATTAACATTTATTTCTATAATTTTTCTCCTTCATAAGTACTGGCTGGTTCCTGGTTGGATCACGTCAGAGACTGGTCCACCCACAGGGATGACTTCAATATTCTCTTCCTCACCTATGAAGAGATGAAGAAGGTGAGACCAGTCAATGACTTTATATCTGAAAGAAACAGTAAATAAAATGCCTCCATTTTTCAGTCAGATTTTGCTATCCTTACTCACACTGAGTTGTACTTCACTCTGTGAAGAGTCTCGTTGATTTCAATGCCAGTACTTGAAAAGTACTTCTCAGTGTGAGTAAGGGTGGAAGAATCAGAACCATAGGGTGAGATGTTCAGAAGCACCAAAGTAAGTTAGCCACTTAACTCCCATTGACATTCAATAGCACATAGGAGCCTAATTCACTTCGTCACAAGAGGTTTCATTTGCTTCCTGATGAAGAATATCTGCTGGATGTGAGTACAGTTAGAAAAGATAATCTTGCTTTACTTCATTTCCTTTTCTGCATAGCAGGATGGCTGCTACACAACCCATCCCAGGAGGCATCCTAAAGGGAAAGGAGCTTCTCAAACTGCTTTTAGAACTAACAATGTTTTATCAAAATGGCATTTTTTGCAAAACTGAAGATCTTGTAATTTTTTTGTGAAAAATGATATTTTATTGCACTGTCTATTCAAAGCTAGGTTTTTAGTAAATAAAATATTTTAATAACTATTTTGTTGTTTTCAGTAAAGATATCTATGTGAAATCTTTGAAAAGTACACAACTCTTCAAAATTCCAATTTTTTTTAGAAACCAGTTTTTCACTTTTCTACCAGCTCAGCTAGCTTTTAACTCCTTAACAACTTCACCTAGCTTATAGATTCATAGATTCTAGGACTGGAAGGGACCTCGAGAGGTCATCGAGTCCAGTCCCCCTGCCCGCATGGCGGGACCAAATACTGTCTAGACCATCCCTGATAGACATTTATCTAACCT
>NW_020687254.1:0-1617 GCF_002925995.2 Terrapene triunguis | reverse complement strand
CAAAACACAAGCAGCTTTCAAGTACCTCCGTGGAAAATTTCCAAGGTGAAGTGAAGCTAAGATAAAGGAAGGTGTCTTTGTTGGTCCTCAGATTCGTGAACTTCTTCGAGATGATGCATTTTGTAGGACTGATGAATGAAATTGTTTCTAATTGTTTACTTTATTAATGTAACTTCATAAAACCGGTTACCCCAATAACTGGCTAATTAACAGTTAAAATGCTTGTTAAGAGCCATAGCTGTTCAGTCAGCTGCCTTTGTAAATTTCACTATCAATCCAATTCCTGCTTAAATCACTGAGACTTGCACTGTTTCAGTATTTTAACTTCTGTTCACCATTTATTACACTTGCCTGCAGTGTAACTTCTGTTCACTGTTTGCCATCCATTATACTTGTCTATATTGTAACTTCTGTTTACTGTTTGCCATATTGTAATTCAAACCCCATTTTAAAACGCTTACTCCATTTTGTAAGGGCTTGCTGCAACCTTCATTTTTGCAAACCCTGCTGTAATCTTATTAGTTTAGTTTAGATGTGTGAATGAGGTATGTATGGATGATGGAATCAACCTCCAGCCCCAGCCTGTCCTGATTAAATAGAGTTCAAACACCAACGGCTGAAGATGCAGACAAGAGCCCTAACAAAGTAAGAAGAATCCACCCTAAAAAGAAAAGGTACAATAGAAGGAAGATCAAAGCCCGGTCCGAGGCTGAAAGTCATGTCTGCAATTGACGGGTGATCAATCACCAAACCCAGAGGCAGCATGACACAGCAAGACCTATAGACTCTGGATTCAAACTAAAGCCTACAAAAAGGATGGGTGAGATGGAAAACTTTGGAGGAGGGTAACATTCTGCTGCCAACATGGAAGGGTATCGGTGCATGCCCAACAGAGACCCAACTCGTCCTTGTGCCTGGCTTTCCTGGCCAGTTAGCCGCCACAAGCTACAAACCCAAGCTGCAAACTCAAGCCACAGACTCAAGCAGGACTGGTAACTATGCAGCAGCTGCAGAACATCTGATGAATGTGTGTGTGTGTGAATGTGTGTGTGTGTGTGTTTATAGGTATTAGGTATAATGTGTGTGTATTAGGATTAAAATATTAGTTATTGGTCATAAATCAAATTGTTATCATAATAAATGTGGCATCTTTGTCTTGACCCCTAAAACGATCCTGTATAAGTTTGTGGGACAACAATTTGACCATGCACTGCGTGGCAAGGAAAAGACGGCATGGAAAGCCTTCCAGTTAGTGGCAATAAATTTTCTCAGAAACAACAAGGCAGACAACTACAGGTTGTTGGTGGAAAACCTCCTCAAGGCATACATGTTGCAACATGTCACTAAAGATACATTTTTTGCACTCTCATCTAGATTTTTTTCCACCGAACTGCGGAGCAGTGAGCGACGAGCATGGCGAGCAATTTCACCAGGTCATTGCAACAATGGAGAAATGCTATCAGGGCAAATGGAGCCCATCAATGCTTGCAGACTATTGCTGGACAGTGACAAGAGATGCTCCATTTAATGAATACAAGAGACAAACCAAGAAGCGCCGAGTAGACACTGAATAGGATTAAACTATGTACATAATAGTTTTTTGCCTTTTGTTTCATA
>NW_020687253.1:0-1959 GCF_002925995.2 Terrapene triunguis | reverse complement strand
GACAGCAGCCCAGGACAGGGATAACTGGCAAAGACAGAGAATATGTCAGACACTTTATTTTTATTAATACCTAGAAAACGTGACCTATGAGGGAAGATTGAAAAATTTGGGTTTGTTTAGTCTGGAGAAGAGAAGACTGGGAGGGGACATGAGAACAGTTTTCAAGTACGTAAAAGATTATTACAAGGAGGTGGGAGAAAAATTGTTCTTCTTAACCTCTGAGGATAGGACCAGAAGCAATGGGCTTAAATTGCAGCAAGAGAGGTTTAGGTTGGACATTAGGAAAAACTTCCTAACTGTCAGGGTGGTTAAACGCCGGAATAAATTGCCCAGGGAAGTTGTGGGATCTCCATCATTGGAGATTTTTAAGAGCAGGTTAGACAAACACTAGTCAGGGATGGTCTAGATCAGAGGTGGGCAAACTATGGCCCGCGGGACCGTCCTGCCAGGCCCTTGAGCTCCCGGCCAGGGAGGCTAGCCCCCGTCCTCTCCCCCACAGCCTCAGCTCGCCGTGCCGCCAGCGCTCTGAGCGGCGGAGCTGCGAGCTCCTGCCGGGCAGCGCGGCTGTGAGAGCCGCTGGCCTGCCCCGGTGCTCTACACTGCGTGGCGGCGCAGCTGCCAGTCCTGGTGCTCTGAGCGGCATGGTAAGGGGGCAGAGAGCAGGGGGGTTGGATAAGGGGCAGGGAGTGCCGGGGGGCAGTCAGGGGGCGGTCCAGTCAGGGGACAGGGAGCGGGGGGTTGGATAGGGGGTGGGGTCCCAGGAGGGGGCGGTCCAGTCAGGGGACAGGGAGCGGGGGGTTGGATAGGGGGTGGGGTCCCAGGAGGGGGCGGTCAGGGAGCGGGAGGGTGCAGATAGGGGGCAGGGGCCAGGCTGTTTGGGGGGGCACAGCCTTCCCTACCTGGCCCTCCATACAGTTTCACAACCCTGATGTGGTCCTCAGGCCAAAAAGTTTGCCCACCCCTGGTCTAGATAATAGTCCTGCCATGAGTGCCGGGGACTGAACTAGACACCTCTCAAGGTCCCTGCCAGGCCTAGGATTCGATGATTTGTATTTCAAAACTGGCGCTGCGTTGCGGGTGGAATCCGCGCTGACGGACCCCTCCACTACTGCTAGGGCCCTGGGCTGGGACCCGGTGGAGTCCCCCTGCAGCCCACCCCACTGTAGGCCAGGAGGCCAATGTTCATCTATTGCCTGCCAAAGCTAGGACACTAGACTATTCACCGCTCTGCCCTGCCTTAGCGCTGGAGCTTTGCATTGTTAGTGTCACGCCCTGCCTGAGGGCCCAGAGCCGACAGACTCCTGGGTGGCCCTGCTCCTGCCTGGGGTTTTGACCTGGACTGCTAATTCCCCTGAGTCTAAGCAGTGATCCCTAGGATGTAGTGAGGCCTCCCTCTGACCCAGAAGAAGGGGAGGAGGAAGTACAACAGATATTAGATAATGTTTTCACCCCTCAGCCAAAAGGCCTACTACGGTTTGCCTGGAATCTAAGCCACTCATTAAACAGATCCCAGCAGGTTTGCCACCCCCGGCCTCCTCCCTTTCTCCACCTTGTGCATTTCCTGCCCCGCTCCAACCTCCAAACCAGACTGCACAAACCTTCCCACCTCCTGTGCATTTGCTGCCCCTCTCCCTCCAGCAGGAACCCACCAGCAACCCCCTGATAATACCTACCTGGACTGGCTCCTCTGCAGCCATTTCTCTTCCCTGTCCAATGAGAGGACGGGATGAACTGAAGCGAAATATGGACGTCATTCTGCAGCCTGGCAGGGCGAGAAGGGCAGTTGTGGAGGTTTCAGAACAGGCTTCAGTTCATTTCACGTCCCAATTCCCCCAGGCCCTTTCCCTGCAGACAGACATCCTAGATTCTGCCATGCTGGGAAAATGCTTGATCGCTTTATTGCAGTGTAGACCTGGCCCCTCCTGCCAGACTAAGCCCACAGAAATATTTTTAAGTCCC
>NW_020687252.1:0-4312 GCF_002925995.2 Terrapene triunguis | reverse complement strand
TGATAAGAATACACCTAAATTCTTAAAGTATAGGCCTTTACAGACAGCCCTGAATATCTATATCTTAACACTCCACCCCTTTTTTTTTCTTTTTCTTTTGGGATCCTCCTGCCCAGGTATCCCTGGAAAAGCATAGGACATATGGTGACACATTTCCTGATAGGGCCAGGCATCAAGGTGGAAGGTGTCGATATTCCATTTGTCCCACTGCCCCTTGTGTAGTATAGTGCCCTGCACCTTCTCTCGTACGGGCATACCACACCTATTCCAATTAGTGTTCCACACTTCCCATTATAGTGGGCCCGAGAAGGTTGGGTCTGGGTTGTCTTGCACACTGCGGGGTGAAGAGGGCTTACTACATTACTTATAGGTTATTCATATGCAACGTAACACAAGTACAGTTAACAATACACAATTCACAGCAACACCGAGTCCTGACCACTGCAGTATGGTCCAATATCCGAGCCACCACCAAAACACTGCCTCTCCTCCTTCGACTGAGTTAAGATTTTAATATGTTCATTTGCTGGCAGTTGCAACAAGCTGCCCCTGCAAGTTTTACGTGCTTTTGTTCATATCATAAGTCCATTGAATGTTCACAGAGAATTGGGTTATTGTTCAAACCAATTTAACCACTTGGTATGCAATCAGGCAGTATGCCCTGGTTCGATTACTCACAGCAATAAGATTTACAGATCCATTTGTGCACCAAAGTCCAGATAGCAGCGTGTAGATATGTGTAGTTTGGTTAGGGGCTGGTGTAATTGTGTCCTAGTAATATGTACATTTTCAGCAAAACACCTTATACACAGTACACCTAATTGTTCACCCCTTGCCATAGGCCATTGATCCTGCTCCTCCATAGTCATAGGAGATGGGCACATTCAAGCGTCATCTTTGATTTACACCATTTTACACACTCCTTCATTGATACCCAATGAGCTCCTCCCCTTCTCATTATTCCCATAGGGCTTGTGGGGCCCACCTTAGTTGCCGTTCTATTTCCAGGTACCATGGTAGCTATTACACAGGTGGTGGCCTTCTAGTTGAGCATTTTGCATTTCCGTACACATCGCCCCCTCCCCCCAGGTCAGCCTTTTGAAGCCATCCCCCACCCACGTCATGCTAGCAACAAGACAAACACCACAGACAAACAACACAAAACATAGATCCATGGTATTCTGGGTTATTTTTCTGCTGGCGCCAGCATGCTTGTAGAGTGTCTGAAAAACAAAAGAAACAATTTCCACCCCCCTGGTGGGGACAGATTATTGCTTAATAGTAATACCAATTCTTTTTACAAATTTTCTTGCTAATTGCAGGAAAAACAGAAGAATTACCTCCAGGCTGTCCTTATTTTGTTTTATAGTCAGGCTAGTGAATTACCCCACTCACTGGTCATTTATGAAATTAATGAGGTGGTGTGCCTCAGTTTCCCCTCTTGTACAACAGACCAGGTTTTTAATAGTTTCTCTGCTGTACCAAGCTTTAAGTTTATTTTTAGGTAATAGCTGAGAGACAGCTTCAGATTTCTGCTTTGTACACACACACACACACACACACACACACACACCCCTTAGGGTTAACCTGTCCCCCTTATTTTTAGGCTTGACTTGTTTTTTCACCTCCTTTTCCTGGAGGGCCATAATCTGAGTCTTCTAGTAGCTTATTTGCTGACCAGATGTATTTATTATTTTTAGATTTTTTTGTGCTGCTACTTATGGGTAGTTTCCTCCTTTCCCCATCAGCTAGGTAATTTGCATTTACACAGAGGCTTTTTTGGCTTGCCTCTGGATCCAAAGCTATTAGCAGCTCAGAGACTGTCTTAAAAGGGACACATTCCACTTCCACCAGAGTTTTTATTACTTTTTACTTTTATCTCCTGCTCCAAAACGCACAGAGATCTGAAAAAGAAAGAACAATCTACTATGGCTCCTTTTGGAGCCCTAATAGGATTTTAATTAAGTACTATGTTTTGTTTGCATTTTTTTTACCCCTTTTTTAATATACACTGCACATGTCCTGGGAAATAGTTTAACCTCCATAACATTATATTAGCCATATTAATTTTACACAAGGTGTCACTACTTCCCCTGTGCCCACAGAGTTTTCATGCACCCTCACCAAAGCAACAGTCCGATCCCCCAGAGCCACCCCAAGGCTCAGTGTTCCCATCATTGCTCCCCTTTTCCTTTTCTTTTTCCTGTGCACACACACAAAATTCTATTTTTTGCCTAACATCCCTTGCATTGTGATTACTCTGTTACACAACTGTACCCTGATTACACTCCCATCTTGTACAACCAGAGACAGCCAGGGGCAGCCAAGTTAAGTTCCAATAGAAACCCCTGACATTCCTTTAGTGATTTTGATCACATTACCCAATAGTCAAATAATTTGATCAGATTATTCCTCCGCCTGCTGCCTACAGCAGTCCCCTATAGACCATTTCTGTGGGAAAAGGGCCCATTTTCCCTCAGAATAGCTGTAAAGGCTTCTGGGGACAGAAGCATAGTGGTGGTAGTAGCCATTCTTCCTGACCCCCTGGTATAATTTAATTACCAGGCTTCCATCAATGTGACTGCACAGAGTTGCACATACAGTTATATAAAAGTAACTGGGTTTTATTATTAAACCAAAAACTTGCTTTTTGTAACACCACAACTGCTACCTGTACCATTTTCACAACTTCCAAATGTTTACTTTACTCCAAACCCGGTATTATCAATTTTTGGAAAAGGTATTTGTAACTTTTTACTTACTTTTTAAAATTACTTACTCCTACATTTAGTTTTTTAAGGTAGTGCACTTTGTCTTTAACAAGTCAGCCACCAAGTACAATTATTGCCACACAGCTGCCTTAACCTGTGCTGTCTTTACCTCGAGACTGTTTAAAAGGCAGTAAAACATTTGTCTCCATGGTTGCCCATGGATCTGTTACTCCAAAAATTCCAGTAGAATACAGCAGACCTCCATCATACTTTGTCCCAAACAAAACAAAACAAAACAAAAAAACCAAAACCATTTTACACAAGTATCCAAAGTACCCTCCATTAAATCTTCAGAAAAATAAAAGTGTGGAAAGGCGGGGAGGGAGAGGAGGGGAAAAGAGGTGGAAAGAAACCAATTAAGCCTGTCAGGTCAGTTCAAAGTACAGGCTACCAGCAGCAAATTAAGTAAACTGAGAGAAAGAAGAAGGAAAAGAAGAAAAGGATATAGTTAGCTTTGAACCAAGAGTAGGCTCCCCGTGTTGAAACAGTTGGGAACCCGAACCCCCAGGTTCTCATCCTGGCTGTGGGAGAAGAGTGGGGGTTATTACTTGCTCCTGCAAACCCTGCCATTTTTCACTTTGGCCTGGTCCACACTACCCCCCCACTTTGGACTAAGGTACGCAAATTCAGCTACGTTAATAACGTAGCTGAATTCGAAGTACTTTAGTCCGAACTTACCGCGGGTCCAGACGCGGCAGGAAGGCTCCCCCGTCGATGCCGCGTACTCCTCTCGCCGAGCTGGAGTACCGGCGTCGACGGCGAGCACTTCCGGGATCGATCCCAGAACATCGATTGCCTGCCGCCGGACCCTCTGGTAAGTGTAGACGTACCCTTTGAAACTTTTTTTTCTCCACGTCCCCAGGACCAAGTCCCAGCTCCTGTCTTTAAAGGTGGTCTGTTAACTCTGCTTCTGATTCTAAACCCTGTTGTGCCAAATCATTTTTAACCACCCCTAACTAATTTACAACCCTTCAGCATCCCTTGCTGAAACAGCACCAAACTTGAAAGATTACTGGCAGCTTCCCATCATGCTGCCCTTACTTTAAACCTCTCACAAGTGGACTGAAGTGCCTCCTTTTCCTGGAAGGCATCCAGTCCCCATGGGCAGGGACCTTTTTCCACTACCCATATACCAAAGGAGGGTGGGCTCCTCAGCCACCTCCCATCCCTCTGAGTCCCCTAACACTTCCTTCATTTTCTTTTTAATCTCATCCCAGGCTGACCCCTGCACCTGGTATGGGCCCTATTTCTTCCTTATCCATTTATCCTAAAAATCCTTTACCCTGGCTTGCCAGAACCTGCAACTACCATCACGAGAGTTCGCCATACCCCCTCCAAGCAGCTGTGCAGACTGTTGGGGAGGGGGACTTACAGTAGGGTTACCATACGTCCTCTTTTTCCCGGACATGTCCAGCTTTTCGGCACTCAAACCCCCGTCCGGGGGGAATTGCCAAAAAGCCGAACATGTCCGGGAAAATGGCGGCTCTGCTCCTCCCCTGACTCTTCGGCTCTGTTTAAGAGCCGAGCTGCCCGAGCGCTAC
>NW_020687251.1:0-2551 GCF_002925995.2 Terrapene triunguis | reverse complement strand
AACAGTGTCAGGGAGCTGCCATTAGCACCACGTACAAGGAGTTGACTCCCCCACACCTCCAGGCTGGACTAAACTCAAAAGGTTTGGATCAATCCCTGTAGTTTCCCTTCCTCCCAAACCCGGAACTTCTTCTCCCTTATAGCCACGGCAGCTGGTCCAGCCAGGAACCCCCCCGGTAATTGCCACATCCATTCTCCACCTGCCTGTATCCTCTGGCCTTGCTTCAACCCATGGCTGGGTGATCAATTCATTTTATTCCACCAACTGTCTTGAAATCAACGTCTCCATTTCTCAAAACATGTGACTTAGCTTGTGAGCTCTTTGGGGGCAGGGACTGCATTTTTATTTAGTGTTTGTACAGCCCCTAGCACAGCATGGGCCTGGGACATGCCTGGGGCTCCTCATAGTGCTGCTCCAATAGAAATAATAATACTTACAAAAAAACACATTAAAAGAACCTTATTTAGGTTCCAAAGTTGAGTTCTCAGGGTTAGGAATGCTGGGTTGTACGAACAGCCTGAACTTCACCCTCTTTGTGTGCCGTATGAGGCAGGGGTTCCTGTGGAATAAATAGCACATGATCATGTACCATAATGAAGACTGCACCATCGCGCCCACAGCTTGGGAACAGCCACCCATCATGACCGCCTGGGCTCAGTCTGAGAGGAAAGTGTGCTCCCAGCTGAGTTAGGCCATGATTAAACTTTGTAATATGCACAAGCGAAATGAGGCCTGGTGTACCCACAGAGCTGCAGTAGTTTAACTAATGGTAAGACTCCCAGCTCAGACACTTCTCCAATCTTCCCCTGGAGTGCTGGCAGCAGCCGCTCTGAATCATTTGATGCTACTACTACAGACCACCACCATGGGGCACAGAGGGGACACAGTCCCTGTTGCAGAGCTGCTGCCCCAACTCCCAGCCCCCATGCTGGGCTGGAGTTGGGGGTGGGAGGGTTGTTCTGGCTCTCCAGACCAGGGGTTGGTCTCACCCACAGAGGAGCAAGGACAGACCAGGAACTAGCATCTCGGGACAGGGCCCTGCACCCACAGTGCCACACTCAGTCTCCGAGCTCCTCCACCTACCTAACCGCAGGGATGTGCCAGGCTCTGCTCCGCGGTGAAAGGCTCCCTAGGACCTCCTCAGAATCAGAGTCAATCCACAAGGAGCTTTTGCAATGGAGGGCACCCAGTTCTGTTGCTGTGGCAGAAACTGTCTGTCCGGGCAGATTGTAATCAGCAGCTGAATGTGCTCCTCCCCCCTGCAGCCAGCCAGCAATAGGGAGGGGAATGTGAAAGTAAAGAGCAGCCCCGAGAAATGGAATGATAACAGGGTGTTCCTGGCAGGAAGGGGAAGTCTAGTGCAGCGGTTCTCGCAACAAATTTTTTGGTGGCATCAGAGTGCGGCCACCAGCTCTTGCTGCTGGCCGCACTGACACTTTTTCCTAAAATTATTGATTTTTCCTAAAGTTAATAAAGTAATATGCACATACAGTATTTACATCCAAATCATTGTAGTTTATTTATGTAAGGTTGGGGTTTTTTTTGCAGACTCAATAATAAAAATCATGCACAATTATCTCTATTCTTTACTGGACCTAACAGAATAGAAACACAAATAAGGTGCTTTGCATGTTCCTGTCTTTTTTATTATTGTTTCTTTAGCTTTTTTGGTAAAAGTGGTTGTCTATATAACAATTTTGAGGTAAATTTAAAAATGCTTTGACATAATAGAAGTCCAAATAATAATGAAAAACATATCTGGGTGGCTTGGGTCTGGGGAGGGGAGGATAGGTACGGTTGCGGCTGCAGCTGGCCCAGGGCTCCTCCAGACTGGTGTGTGTGTGTGGTGGGGTGGTCTTGGGGCCTTGGCCAGCTGCTCTGGCTGCCGGGGGGGGGGCTGGGGAACGCAGGCAGAAGGGTTCGAGTCGGGGACTAGCCTCCCCAAAGGGGGGCTCCACTAGGGTTACCATCCATCCGTATTTCCCCGGACATGTCCAGCTTTTGCGTCTCTAAATAGCCGTCTGGGAGGAATTGGTAACAAAGTTAAAATGTCCAGGGTTTTTTTCTCCCTCGCCTCCCTCCCTCCCTTCCATGCAGAGTGCGGCTGCTGATTGGGCGGCTGTGCCGATTGAGCCGCTCCCATTGGCCTCCAGCAGCCAGAGCCCTCCCCTGCTCCCCCCTCCCTCTGTCTGCAGCCCTGTGTAACACACAAACCGACCCACTGGGCAGCGTGTTTTGCAAACATGTGGAGCCAGAATGGTAAGGGGAGTCCGGGGGGGGCAGTCAGGGAGCGGGGGAGTGTTGGATGCGTCCCCGGCCTCCACCTGCCACCCCCCCTCCGCGCGTCCCCCCCGTGGACCCCCCCTCCCTGCCTGCCTCTCCCTTGCCTGCTTGTGCTGCCAGAGCCAGCAGCAACTGCTGTCTGCTGCCCCCGGGTCCTAGCGTCCCCCATCCACTAATGGGAAGACAGGCTGCCCTTGCCCTGCCCTTCCACCCTAGCCCTGAGCCTCTCCAACGCCCCAAACCCCTCAGCCCCAGCTCTCATCCCCCC
>NW_020687250.1:1237-6927 GCF_002925995.2 Terrapene triunguis | reverse complement strand
TTTTATTTTATCTGCTAAACCTACCCCCTTCCCATTAGCATTCACTAGGTTGATGGGCACTAGATGAAGAGAGCTCTGAGTTACTACAGAGAATTCTTTCCCAGGTGTCTGTTGGGTCTTGCCCACATGGTTAGGTCTAATTGACTGGTGTCCAAACTTTTCCTGTTGCACCCTCTCTTACCAGTAATGGAATCTGTCCATGGTGTGCTTCCCCCTTCCCCCACTCCATCTCCCATTACTGCACAGCCAAGGCTTCCTCAGCATAGGAGCTTGGGCTGAAGGCAGAGCTGGGGGCAGAACTGGAGGTGGGGGTGAGGAGCTGGGATTAGAGGCAGAGCTGGCCTGGGGGTGGAGAGGGAGTGAGGGCAGAGCTTGGCTGGGGGCAGAGTGGAACTGCAGCTGGATCTGGGCTGGGGGAAGAGCAGAGGTGTGGCTGGAGCTGCGGTGGCCCATGATTGATTCCTCCCCTCCGCCCCCTGGTGGGTCAATGGCCCATGACAGAAAAAAGATTCCCCACTCCTGCCTTAAAGTCTATGAGGACAGTTGGCTGTCATGGGAGGCTGGGCTGCCAAGGAGTCGTGACCTTGGGGAGCCAGTGCTCTCAGAGCTTGCAGGTGCCTGGTGCATGTGGTGAGCTGTGGAGGAGTTGGAAGCCCCGCTGAACGGCAGCCCACCAGATGAACTGGCTCCAGGCTCTCAACTCCCCATCAGCCTGCCAAGATGTCAGGAAATCTGACAGTTTTCCAATGCACTTTCATGGAAATTGAATAGTCTCTGTGACATATGTTAGATTTTGATGAATGTGCCACATTCTCTGATGGAAATCTGTTCTACTGGAGAATTTCAGACCAGCTCCAATATACAAACATTAACAGAGATTAATCAGATTTCCCTTTTTTAAAAAACAAAACACTTCCTTCATAATCTTACATTTTATTTCCACCATTGTATTGAATGAAATAACAAATATTGTGGTTTACATGTTTAAGCAGATACTGTTACAGTGGTTACAGCTAACAACTGTTCATTATTTTGTTTCTACAGCAAAGTGAAAGTAATGTACTCTTTTCACTCTAGCCTGGAAAAGACTCTACACAATTTTGTGTGAGGTGGAATTCTGTTAGTGGTGTAGAGAAAATTAAGTAATCACAATTGTGCCTGTATTTTAATGTTTGCAGAAGCCAGACCTCACCAGTGATACGAAGGACAAGGAATACAAACCCCACGATATTCCCCAGAGACAGTCTGTTCAGCCATCTGAAACTTGTCCCCCTGCACGTCGAGCAAAACGCATGAGAGCGGAGGTGAGAGAATATATAAATGGATAAATGTTAGGCATTATTTTAGTTTGAAAACCATAATGCAGTAGTAGTTTTCCAGCCAGGATGGCACAAACTATTAACTTTGGGGAGCTAATTTAGCTTTTTATTCACAGTAATAAATTTAACAGGTTATTAAACCTGTTCATGGGGAGTTATTCCTGATTAACTCAGTGTATCAACACTCTTATTACAGAATCAGAGTGCCTTATTATGAATTAGGTTAAACAGTGGTTAAACTGGCTTGATTCTTGCTTAACTTGATTTATCTTAATTTAGTAATTCACCAATTCAAGCTAAACCAAATTCAGTAAGAGTTAAACCTGCATTAAACTGATGCAACTTTCCTTGGGACCTGTCTATCCTGTGCACTTAATGAAGCAGGGGTTCTGTGGAAAAAGTAGCATGTGATTATGTAAATTAAAGACTATTTGAAAATGCATACAGTATTCACAAGGGCACCAAATTAAGATTGCACAGGCATCTTTAATACAGTTAGGAAATAACTTCTGAGTGCCTGATTTTGCAAGCTTAATGTTCTTTGAATGTAGTTTTGTCTGTAATTCTAAAGTACGTAGGACTAAACCTCAGTTGGTAAATAAAACATTTTAAAAGTTAAGAGCTAAGAACTAAGAAAAGTGATGACAACTGTAGGCCCTTTCTGAACAGTGCAGAATTGGGAAATTTGGTAAAAAAAAAATCTGCCTAAAGACAATAGGAAGAATTAATGACAGAGGAATTAATGCAAGTTGAATGTCTAGGATAGAAGCACCTTACAGAAAAAGTAAATCGCAGAGAAAATACCAGCCTGAGAGATTTTTCTGGGGAAGAGGAATATATTCTCAGTTATCTGATTACATTGTAGACGTGTGCAGAGTTTGAATTACTACCTGTAGCGAAAGCGAGGACGAGGACTCACCGGCCCGGCGCCTCCTGCTGGTCATCTGGGAATTGCTCTTGTGACAGATTAGATCACAGAACCCCCCTTGGGAGCTGCCACCCGATGTGTCAAGACTACTTCTGCCCCTGCTTTCCTACCCTGTCAGCTTAGGACTTCAGTGCTCTGCCTGGTTTGAGCCAGACTCGCTAGGCTGCTGCAAACCCAGACCCAGGTCTGAACCACGTCCCCTAACAGCTGTAGGCTAAACTGAAAGCCACTTACAGAAGTGCTCTTGTCTTTAACACGCAGATGTCCCACTCCCAGTGGGGTCTAAACCCAAATAAATCCGTTTTACCCTGTATAAAAAAAGCTTATACAGGGTAAACTCATAAATTGTTCCGCCCTCTATAACACTGATAGAGATATGCACAGCTGTTTGCCCCCCCCTCCCCCCCCCGGTATTAACTCAGAGTATGTATTAATAAGTAAAAAGTGATTTTATTAAATGGTTTCAAGTAGTAACAGACAGAACAAAGTGAATTACCAAGCAAAATAAAATAAAACACGCAAATCTAAGCCTAATACAGTAATACAATTGAGTACAGATAAAATCTCACCCTGAGAGATGTTTCAATAAGTTTCTTTCACAGACTGTATCAGAGGGGTAGCCATGTTAGTCTGGATCTGTAAAAAGCAACAGAGAGTCCTGTGGCACCTTTAAGACTAACAGATGTATTGGAGCATAAGCTTTCATGGGTGAATGCATCCGACGAAGTGGGCATTCACCCACGAAAGCTTATGCTCCAATACATCTGTTAGTCTTAAAGGTGCCACAGGACTCTCTGTTGCTTTTCACAGACTGGACGCCTTCCTAGTCTGGGCACAGTCCTTTCCCCTGGAACAGCCCTTGTTCCAGCTCAGGTGGTAGCTAGGGGATTCTTCATGATGGCTCCTCTCTTTGTTCTGTTCCACCCATTTATAGATCTTTTGCATAAGGTGGGAATCCTTTGTCCCTCTCTGGGTTCCCACCCCCACCTTTTCAAAATGGAAAAGTACCAGATTAAAGACTGATTCCAGTTCAGGTGACATGATCACATGTCACTGTAAGACTTCATTATCCACTTGCCAGCACACATGGTATACAGGGAGCCTTACAAGTAAAACAGAGCCATCTGCAGATAATTGTCCTGGTTAATGGGAGTCATCAAGATTCCAAACCAACATTAATAGCCCACACTTTGCATAATTACAATAGGCCCTCAGAGTTATATTTCATATTTCTAGTTTCAGATACATGAGTGGCACATTTATACAAATAGGATGACCGCACTCAGTAGATTATAAGCTTTGTAATGATACCTTACAAGAGACCTTTTGCATGAAGCATATTCCAGTTACATTAGCATATTTTCATAAAATCATATAGGCCTTTGCTACACTTGCAGATATACAGCACTGAGAGTTAAACCTGACTTCGTGCAGCTGAGTAGGGAAAGCGCTGCAATCTGTCCACACTGACAGCTGCCCAGCGCACTGTCGTGGCCACATTTGCGGCAATTGCAGCGCTATTGGGAGCGGTGCATTATGGGCAGCTATCCCACAGAGCACCTCTTCCCATTCTGGCGCCGTGGGTTGTGGGAAGGGGGCGTAGGTGCGGGGCATTCTGGGTCCTGTCCCAACGCCCCGTGATGCATCGCTTCGCATCCCAGAAATCCCTTTGTTTCCGTCCACCTTTGGCGCCATCTTTCAAAGGTTTCTGTGCAGCGAGATCTGTCTGCGGGAAATGGAGCCCGAACTGCTGAGGCGTATGCTGATAAGCCTCGCCAGCACGTCATGTTTGGCTGTCAAACTATTCCTTAAGATTCAAAGTGACAGTGAGAGTGAGGAGTCCGACAGTGCTATCGAGCCGCGTAACGCATACGACACTAAATTGCTTGTGGCATTCACAGACATGCTCAGCATCGTGGAACGCTGCTTTTGGGCTCGGGAAACAAGCACCGAGTGGTGGGATCACATCGTCATGGAAGTCTGGGATGACGAGCAGTGGCTGCAGAACTTTTGGATGAGAAAAGCCACTTTCATGGGACTGTGTGAGGAGCTTGCCCCCACCCTGCGGTGCAAGGACACGAGATTGAGAGCTGCCATGCCAGTGGAGAAGCGGGTGGCTATTGCAATCTGGAAGCTGGCAACTCCAGACAGCTACCGGTCGGTCGCAAACCAGTTTGGAGTGGGAAAGTCGACCGTTGGAATCGTGTTGATGCAAGTTTGCAAGGCCATTAATCGCATCCTACTCAGAAGAACCGTGACTCTGGGTAACGTGCAGGAAATAGTGGATGGCTGTGCACAAATGGGGTTCCCTAACTGTGGAGGGGTGATAGATGGGACGCACATTCCTATTCTGGCACCACCCCACTTAGGATCCGAGTACGTTAATCGGAAGGGGTATTTCTCTATGGTTCTCCAGGCGCTTGTGGATCACCGTGGGCATTTCATTGACATTAACACATGCTGGCCCGGAAAGGTGCATGACGCACTCATCTTTCGGAACACTTGGCTGTTCAGGAAGATGCAGGCCGGGACTTTTTTCCCAGAGCGGAAGATCACGGTAGGGGAAGTTGAAATGCTCATTGTGATCCTTGGAGATCCCACTTACCCGTTAATGCCGTGGCTCATGAAACCCTAGACAGGGAGCCTTGACAGCAGCAAGGAACAGTTCAACTACAGCCTGAGCCGGTGCCAAATGACTGAAGTGTGCCTTTGGCCGTTTAAAGGCCCGCTGGCGATCTCTGTATGGGAAGCTGGACTTGGCCGAAAACAGCATCCCCGCGGTTATATCTGTGTGCTGTGCCCTCCGTAATATTTGTGAAGGGAAGGGTGAAAGCTTCACTCAAGCATGGACCTCTGAGGTTCAACACCTGGAGGCTGAATTTGCACAGCCAGAGAGCAGAGCTATTACAGGGGCCCAGCGCGGGGCTGCAAGGATTAGGGATGCCTTGAGGGAGCAATTTGAGGCTGAAAACCAGCAGTGATATCTGGTGCCCTGCACGGGAGTGAAGTGCAGTAGTTCCAATCTTTAGGAATCCGTGTTTGCTAAGCAGACAAGCAGACTTGCAGTGCCTGTTTATTTCCTGGGCTAAGGAGTCTCTTACTTTATGCAATAATAAAGAATGTTTTCAAAGCCAAAAAATCCATTTATTGAAAAGAAAAAAAAATTATTTATTGAAAAGAAACAATCACAGATTGGCGTATGTTCTGTCTGGTGTGCTGTGCAGTGAGTGCTGCACTTCAGGATAGCTATACTGCATGGTGATGGGGGTTGAGTGCAGAGGGTAAGGGTCGTGGTTTTCAGGGCTGGGTGGTGAAGATACTGGTGTTGGAGGCAACGGGTGGCATGAAGAACACGGAAGTTGGGGAAAGTGGGTTGGAGGTGACAGTGGGGCACAACCGAAAGTTTTGGGACAAGGGCTGTGGGGGGGGGGGGGGGGCGTTTG
>NW_020687250.1:0-1137 GCF_002925995.2 Terrapene triunguis | reverse complement strand
GGGGGGGGGGGGGGGGTGGCGTTTGCGGTACTGCTCCTCTTTCTGCATGGCTACGAGCTCCTGGATAGCGTCTGCTTGGCGTTCCAGGATGTTTATGAGCCGATCCGTGGTTTGCTGCCGGTGCGCTGCATTTTCCTGGCGGATCCTGCTTTCTCTCTCCCTCCAGTTCTGTGCTTTCTCATTCTCTTTAATAGATTGCCGCATCACTTCTTGCAGCATGTCGTCTTTGCTTTTTCGTGGTCTCTTCCTGAGTCTTTGCAGTCTCTGAGCAGGCGATAAGAGGGATGGCTGAGGTCTCAAGGTTGATGCAGCTGTATAGGCAAAATGCAACATTTAACAGAGGCAGCATTGTTTATACCAGACAGAGTAATGATTTCCCCCGCACTTAAGGAGTAGAAAACACACAGGGTCTACACAATAGCATAATTTTCCAGTCCGAAACAGAGCACACATATCCCACGGGAGCCTCAAAATGGTGAGTAAGGGGGACTGATTGTTTCAGGTCTGCACTGTCCTCTGGGTTTCTGTGCCTTGGGGAGAGCCAACAGCTTCAGGGGGCACCTACACTGAACACTGTCCCAACATTTTCCACAGGAATTCATCCTGGACGATATCTCGCTGCTGAGGGTGACCTGAGAAGCAAGGGATGGTCTTCTACTGCAATGCGGCTTCCGCCCTGGCCCATATGCAGCTTGCCTGTGTGCAGCAATGGTCCCCCCGCCCCTCATAGCACAGTGGCGCGGACACGTTAGCCTGGCTGGGACAAGGACTACGGTGGCTCTCCCTATAAACCTGCGCAAGCGCATTGCACACGTTCTGGATGAGACATTCAAGGAGATTACCGAGGCCGATTACCGCGATGTGATAAACCACATCAATGCACTATTCCGCATCTAGGCATGCATGCCTAACCCTCCTCTTCCAAAGAGCCCGCACCGAAAAAATTCCTTCCCGAAAAAAAAACCCGCTTACCGGGAACCTGCTCTTCTGTTTGTCCTCCACCAAGCACCGGCCGCTGCGACTGGCTACCTTCCTCCTGGCTTGAGAAGAGCTCCTGGCTGCATGGCTCCAGGGATTCCGGGGTGTCTCCATCCGGCCCACCATCACTCCCGTTTTCCTCCTCTCCCCCCCCCCCCC
>NW_020687249.1:0-4601 GCF_002925995.2 Terrapene triunguis | reverse complement strand
CATGAAAGCGCCGGCGGGAAATCAGTTCGCGCACTTTTCTGGTCAGTAACAGCGCGGACGCCACAGCACTGCGATCATGGATCACGCTGCGACCATCGCTGCAGTTGTGGCCGTTCTCAACACCTCGCAGCTTATCATACACCTTTCCCTGAGGCAGATGCAGAGTAATCAGGCGAGGAGGCTACGACACCGCCGTGATGGCCTGAAGTCGGACAGTAGCACAGAGCTGTCAGAAACCACGAGCCCCAGCGCCCAGGACATCATGGTGGCAATGGGTCATGTGGATATTGTGGAACGGCGAATCTGGGCCCAGGAAACAAGCACGGACTGGTGGGACCGCATAGTGCTTCAGGTCTGGGATGAATCCCAGTGGCTGCGAAACTTTCGCATGCGGAAGGGGACTTTCCTTGAACTTTGTGAGTTGCTGTCCCCTGCCCTGAAGCGCCAGAATACCAGGATGAGAGCAGCCCTCACAGTTGAGAAGCGAGTGGCCATAGCCCTCTGGAAGCTTGCAACGCCGGACAGCTACCGGTCAGTCGCGAACCACTTTGGTGTGGGCAAATCTACCGTGGGGGTTGTTGTGATGCAAGTAGCCAACGCAATCGTTAAGGTACTGCTCTCAAAGGTAGTGACCCTGGGAAACGCGCAGGTCATCATAGATGGCTTTGCCGCGATGGGATTCCCAAACTGCAGTGGGGCTATCGATGGGACTCACATCCCTATCCTGGGACCGGACCACCAGGCCAGCCAGTACATCAACAGAAAGGGCTACTTTTCAATGGTGCTGCAAGCACTGGTGGACCATCGGGGACGTTTTACAAACATCTACGTCGGATGGCCGGGCAAGGTTCATGACGCTCGCGTGTTCAGGAACTCTGGTCTGTTTAGACGGCTGCAGGAAGGTATTTACTTCCCAGACCACAAAATAACTCTTGGGGATGTGGAGATGCCTACAGTCATCCTCGGGGACCCAGCCTACCCGCTAATGCCCTGGCTCATGAAGCCCTATACTGGCGCCCTGGACACAGAAAAAGAACTGTTCAACTACCGGCTGAGCAAGTGCAGAATGGTGGTGGAGTGTGCTTTTGGCCGTCTCAAAGGGAGATGGAGAAGCTTACTCACTCGCTGTGATCTCAGTGAAACCAATATCCCCATTGTTATAGCAGCTTGCTGTGTGCTCCACAATCTCTGTGAGAGCAAGGGGGAGACTTTTATGGCGGGGTGGGAGGTAGAGGCAAATAGCCTGGCTGCTGATTACGTCCAGCCAGACAGCCGGGCGATTAGAAGATCCCAGCAGGACGCCCTGTGCATCCGGGAGGCTTTGAAAGCTAGGTTCCTGAGTGAGCAGGGCAACCTGTGACTTTTCAGTTTGTGGACAGAAAAGCTGAACCTGCCCCCGTTTCTTTACCCAGTTCATTTTGACTATCCTTTCCAGTTACATACCCCCTTCACCCCCTTCCCCTTCCCAAAAAATAAAATCAGTTCTATTTTGTTAATGAACACCGTTGTCTGTATTGCTGTTTTCGCGGGAATGTTTTAAACCGGGGACGCAGACTGTGGCGGGGGGCGGGTTTAGTGTTCTGAGGCAAATGATGCTTCTAAACTCCCGGAATGACAGGCTCCGCACTGGTGCACTGGTTATTTCAATGGAGCCTGCCAGCACTCCTGGGGGGGGACTGCGTGTATGTGTCGGCTATGTGACTTTCTGGCAGGGGGGGTAGGGTTACAGATCCCCTGCTGCGTGGATCTGTGAGCCAGGATAAGGACCGCTGCATAAGATCTGTAACTGCCCTCCACCGCCACAAAGTCACAGAGCAAACCCCCCCCCCAGAACATGAAAACCACCTCCAAGACTGACCAGGGTAACCAGTGACTGCACTGTGTATGTGTCCTGATGCTGGACCTGACCCCGCCTCTGTACCCTGCTAAAGGTGACTGTCCTGTCCAATTACCAAGCCCCTTGCCCCCCTTCAGACACACTCTCCTCCAAAAGAACAGGATGGAAACAGTAATGAACAGGAACAAATATTTTATTATGAACCACACATGAAACGTGGGGGGGGGCTTGTGTGAGGTGAGTAGGAAAGGACTTTTCAAATTTTGGGGAATGAGAGCCTTCTAGTGCTAGAGCAGTCTGCAGGGGTTGACTGAAAGTTTTAACGGCCCTTGCCGCCCCTCCTTCTTTGGACTTTGGGTGAGGGTGGTGTGGGACTTGGTGGCGGGGGAGGGCGGTTAGAGATAGACTGCAGCGGGGCTCTGTCCTCCTGCCTCCGGTCTTGCAGAACATCCACAAGGCGCCGGAGCGTGTCTGTTTGCTCCCTCATTAGTCCAAGCAGCTTTTCAGTAGCCTGTTGGTCCTCCTGACGCCACCTCTCCTCCTGTTCCATGACTGCTCGGTGCATTTGTGACAAGTTCTCCCTCCACTGTGTCTGCTGGGCTGCCTGGGCTCGGGAGCAGCCCATTAGTTCTGAGAACATGTCTTCACGCGTCTTCTTCTTCCTCCGCCTAATCTGCGCTAGCCTCTGGGAGTGTGCTGACAGGCTGGGTTGGGAGACAGTCGCAGATGTGTCTGTGGGAATGGGAAAAAGGGAGTGAATTCCTGAGACAGATAAATTAAGTTGTGCACAAAGAACCTAGTCTTTCTCTGTGAACAAGACCATGCACTGCACCTCTCACATGCGCACTCAGGACAAGGTCGAATTTTCGGCCCTCGCCTTCAGTGCCTGTGGACTTGCGGTGGTCTTGGAGTGATCTCAGAAGCGTGGCTGCAGACCTGAACTTCTGTAGCGGGCAATCATGGTAAGCCGTAGACTTGTGGCTGCTTAAAACTCTATTAGTAGCACTGGCCTCCTTTCACATTGAAAGCAATGCCAGTCTCAATGCCAGCAATCAGGCAAGCATGAACTCGGCCCCTGTCCCACCCCCTCGCGGCTGTCCCAGGGAAAGATCCCTGTATGCTGCCCCTCTCCCTCCACCGCGTGGCTGTAAAGCAGTCCCAATACTAACATTCCCCTCCCTAATTCAAAGCAGGGCATCATGAGCGACATCACCCTCATGAGGATCTCGGACAGCGAGAAGGAACGCATGCTGAGGGAAAGCATGCAAAAACCTGGGCCGTATGCCGCTATGCTGTGCCGCGCGATGATCCCGGAATACCTGATTGTGGCGTGGCGGGGAAACGTGTGCTACCACGGAGGGCCCAACAAGATCGCCCTACCCAGGAACCTGATGAACAGGCTCGAACTGTACCTGCATGAGACATACGAGGAGTTCTCCTATGAGGATTTCTCCTCTATCCCCGGCCATATTGACCGCATTTTCGCGTAGGTGCACTGGGACTAAAGAGTGGAGCGTCTTGGGCTGCATAATCATGAATAACCGGACATTGTAAAATTTTTTTTAAATAGTTGGGACTAAATACTGAAGAGCCCAAGTCAGAAAAATCATGAGAAACCCTTTGTTGATATTGTAAATATTCCAGTTTTGTAGCAGATAAATGTTTATATGTTTAAAACACTTTAGGAAATAAGCCATTTTAAATATTGTCAATACTTCAGTTCTGTTAAAAATAAATGTTTACATGTTTACAGCACTTACTGCTTGATCCTTCCCCTGATTCTGTGTCCAGGGTAAGGGATGGGGACGGTTGGTAGGGGATCTCGGTAAGGGTGATGAAGAGCTCCTGGCTGTCGGGGAAATCAGCGGTGCCAGCGCTGTCGACTGCCTCGTCCTCCTCATCTCCTTCTTCATCTTCCCCGTCCGCTAACATGTCCGACGAGGAACCGGCCGCGGACAATATCCCATCCTCAGAGTCCACGGTCACGGGTGGGGTAGTGGTGGCGGCCGCACCTAGGATGGAATGCAGTGCCTGGTAGAAACGGGATGTGTGTGGCTGGGATCCGGAGCGTCCGTTTGCCTCTTTGGTTTTTTGGTAGCCTTGTCTCAGCTCCTTGATTTTCACGCGGCACTGCATTGCATCCCGGCTGTATCCTCTCTCTGCCATGGCTTTCGAGATCTTCTCGTAGATCTTTGCATTCCTTCTTTTGGAGCGCAGCTCTGAAAGCACGGACTTATCGCCCCACACAGCGATGAGATCCAAGACTTCCCGATCAGTCCATGCTGGGGCCCTCTTTCTATTAGATTGCACGGCCATCTGTGCTGGAGAGCTCTGCATCGTTGCCACTGCTGCTGAGCTCGCCACGATGTCCAAACAGGAACTGAGATTCAAACTGCCCAGACAGGAAAATGAATTCAAATTTTCCCGGGGTGTGGCTGGTCAGAGCATCCGAGCTCGGACTGCTGTCCAGAGCGTCAACAGAGTGGTGCACTGTGGGATAGCTCCCAGAGCTATTAGCGTCGATTTCCATCCACACCTAGCCTAATTCGATATGGCCATTTCGAATTTAGCGCTACTCCTCTCGTTGGGGAGGAGTACAGAAGTCGAATTTAAGAGAGCTCTGTGTCGATCTAAATAGCTTCGTGGTTTGGACGGGTGCAGGGTTAATTCGATGTAACGGCGCTAAATTCGACATAAAAGCCTAGTGTAGACCAGGCCTAAGAAAAGGAAATGAGAGTTATTGAGGTTAAAGCAGGTAAAATAT
>NW_020687248.1:0-4106 GCF_002925995.2 Terrapene triunguis | reverse complement strand
GTGGGAGTTTTCTCCTTTCCAGCTTGATTCTGTCCAAAGCAGACACCCCTGTGGAGAAGGTAAGATTCTCAGTGAGGGTTGGAACATTTCAGTCTGATCCAAACTTTGCCAGCTGAGTGCTGGGCTCGGAAAACACAAGGTAAGTTGGCAGGAAAATGTCCCACCTAGGAATCCGCCCCTTAATACCCGGTTAACTAATAGATCTCAAAATGTAATTGTAAATGAGGAATGATTCTCGGACAGGTGTCTTTCTAGTAGGGTCCTGCAGGGATCGGTTCTTGGCCCTACACGATTTAACATTTTGATCAGTGACTTGGAAGCAAATATAAAATCATCACTGATAAACCTGCAGATGACAGACAGATTGGGGGAGTGGTAAATATCAAACAGGACACGTCATTGATACAGAGCCATCTGGATTGTTTGGGAAGCTGAGCACAAGCGACATACCTGTTAGTTTGTCCAAATGTAAAGTTATACCTCTAGGAACAAAAAATCGAGGCTATATGTACAAGATGGGGAGCTCCATCCTGGGAAGCAGTGACCCTGAAAAAGACTTGGGGTCATGTTTGCTAATCAGCTGACCAGGAGCTCCCAGTGGGACACTTTGGCCGAAATGGCAGATGTGATCTTTGGATGCCTACACAGCAGAATCTCAGCTAGAAGTGGAGAGGTGTATTTGGCACTGGTGTGACCATTACTGGAATATTGTGTCCAGTTCTGGTGTCCACAATTTGAGATGGATGCCAATAAATTGGAGAAGGTTCAGAGAAGAGCCACAAGAATGATTAAAGGATTAGAAAACCTGCCTGATAATGATAGACTCAAGGAGCTCAGTCTAATTAGCTTAACAAAGAGACGGTTAAGGGATGAGCATAAAGGAACAATATTTGCTACTGGGCTCTTCACTTTAGCAGACACAGGGATAAGAAGATCCAATGGCTGCAAGTTGAAGCTAGACAAATTCAGACTGGAAATAAGGGGAACATTTTTAACTGACAGGGTTTGAACAATTTACTCAGGGTTGTGATGGATCCTCTATAACTGGCATTTTTAAAATCAAGATGGGATGTTTTTCTAAAAAATCTGCTCTAATTCAAACAGGAATTTTTCTGAGAGAAGTTCTGTGGCCAATGTAATTCAGAAGGTCAGATGAGACGATCAGAGTGGATCTTTCTGGCTTTGGAATCTATGATTCACTGGGGCGTTTGGAATTTGTCCTTTTTCACTTGCCTTTACCTCCCTTCCTCTTGTCTTTTCTTTTCTCTTTTCTCGTCCCATTTCTCTCTGCTGCTCGTCTTCCTGACGAGGGTGGGTCTGTTCACCACCTGTCCTTGTAAGAGGCCCTCACAAAGGGGGGGGGGGCGCGGGAATCGTGTGCGGATGATGATCTCCCCCAGAATGATCTCCTATGGGGACTGATGCTGTCGTCTGGCCGTCTGTTCCCTTGCTCAGCTCCCAGCCCAGAGAGTCTCCACACGGATGGGCTGAGCTTGGGGTTCTCACTGAGTTAACAGGAAGGAGACTCAGGTCCCTGTTAGCTGAGTGCAGCGAGGCCGAATGCTTAGTTCAATGGCATTTCTTTGTCTGTCTGTAACACGATAATTTTTGAAGACAACGTTAAACTGATTCCAAAATGTCTGGGCATTGGTGGGAAGAACCTTGTTGATTTTGGTGACAATTGGAAAACAGCAGCACCAGAAAAGCCTGATTTTCTGCACCATGTCCATTAAATTGGTGCTGTAGGTGGGGGTGCTTTGTGACATCAGAGTTAACTCAGCCAGTCAGTGCTAACTCTCTCCAGGTGATTTGCATAATTCATCCCCATTGGTTAAAATGAGTCAACAAATGAACCTGCAGGTTTCAATGGGGGAGATGACCCAGGCAGGTGGCAGGGTGAGGATTTAAGATCAGGGTTAGTGGAGTGAGTGAGTGATGGGCGGTTTGCTGATTTACTTTAGATGTCACAAGGCTACTGCTCAGCTCCTCTGTCTGCAGCGCCACATGGGCACCGACTGCCGAGGGGAAGTTTTTGTTGGTCTCAAACTTATAAAACCAGAAGCACAGAGGAGGAATGGCTCAGACGATTTGACAATCAAATGTAGTGTTTTGGGGCATTATCCCGTGCAATTGTTACTGGTTCAGGGATGGAAACTGGGCCTACAGAAACAATCAAGTGTCCGACCCTCTAGTTAGTCTCTTTTAAGATCGAGTAAATAATTTTCAAAGAATTATTGATATGATGAATTTTGCTCCCTTCTCTCCTATAACTGAATATGAGCAGTTTATGATTCTCTTGAATGTGGAAGTTCTTCTAAAATCAGGGTGAATAAAAATGATGTTTTCAGAAACAAAAAGCCACAAAAGGGATTTAAGAAAAATGTCAATTGAATGGTTTTCATTTAAATTAAAAACAAAGTTTTTTTAAAAAAGAAACAAGACTATTGGGGATTAAATTTGAAATTATGTCAACCTGTGTTAATGCCTAAACTTCCTATAGTTTAGTCCGTGTTTGCTGCCCAGTTTTAATGGAAATCAAACCACTGAATTTGTGGAAGTCGTTGGCTGAGCACCTGGAACCAGAGTTTGTTGAAATCTGAGAGATACGATGACCAGAAACAATCAGTTCATTTCACTAACTGCAGATACCTCCTTACATCAGTTAGGTTTAAACGAAAACTACGTTTCGGTACACTTTTTGTTATTATGTATTCTGCACATTTAAGGTAGTTTTATTTAATTAATAAACATATTGAAAATGCTGTTTTTGTGCATTTGAATTTCCATCCAGACGGAGCTTAGACAAATCAAAAGTAAAAAAATCATCATCATCTAGGCAATAAATGCATCATTTGCCATTTTCCAACATAATAAAAATGTCAAAATTAGACTGAAGAAATGTAAATTACTCCATATAACTGCTTAAATCAATGTGCATAGATATAGTTTACCATCATGGTTCGCAAAAGAAAAAGCACCAAATGTAGTCTAAAGACTATATTTAGTTGCAACTGAACATTTTTAATGGTTATCAACTAAAGAGAATCAACCTATCATTAGGAAAATAACTAAAAAGTACAGCTTTAGACATGATTAAAATCAATGGTTTTAATCAATCCACCCTGATGTCTAGTTCTGGGATTCTGAATTTTGGAGGCCAGACTGAGACCCTCATTGACTAGGGACAGCCAGGAACCCAGGAACAAATTCTAGCCCCGTTAGCAGCCGAGCCTCTAAATCAGGGGGTCTCAAACTGGGGGTCGGGACCCCTCAGGGGGTCGCGAGGTTATGACATAGGGAGTCATGAGCTGTCAGCCTCCACCCTAAACCCCGCTTTGCCTCCAGCATTTATAATGATGTTAAATATACAAATAAGTGTTTTTAATGTATAAGGGGGGGTCGCACTCAGAGGTTTGCTGTGTGAAAGGGGTCACCAGTACAAAAGTTTGAGAACCACTGCTCTAAATCCAAGGTACAATTGAAGGCAGTAGGAGACTGAGGGACACTGAGAATTTCCAGCCGTTGATTCCACACCCAAAGATGTGACATTGGCTTTGGATGGGGGAGAAGCAGGAAATCACTAGGGATTCTTGCCCCAAACAACAATCACCCATTGTCCTTTGGAGCTCAAAGGTGTCTAACGCTCATGACCTACTCAAATCGCACTACTGCTAGGAGTTAGAGAAGTGTCTCTGTCCCGAACAGAGGTGGTGGAAATAGAGGTAAGAAGCAAGAGGTGGTTACACAGCAAGGCCGCAGCAGAGCCAGAAAGAAAAACATAAGAAAAAATGTTGATCAAAAATGTTTTTCATTTAAAACTGCGTTCTTAAACAAGGAAATATTATCTGTAGTTAGTGAACTGAATTGATACCTTCTGCTCACCATGTCCTTCGAGATGTATGAACTGGTAGATCTCATCCCCTCACACCTCGTTTTTATTCACAGATTGAAGGAAGAAAACAAGTTTGCTGCTTGGTCAACTCCCCAGGGGTTTCTTAAATCCAGTGAATTTGTCATTGAAACGAACTAGTTGACTAAACTAAAATGAAGAAAATCTTCTTTCTGCACTTTCAAAGGAGGCTACTGCTGTCTAAAGCTGTTTTAGC
>NW_020687247.1:0-3233 GCF_002925995.2 Terrapene triunguis | reverse complement strand
CCCTACATTTGTACCCTAAAGTTCAAAGTGGGGATACAGTCTTGACAAAGGGAATCAACTAGGCAGATCTGTGCACTCTCACTTTTTCCCTGTGCCAAAGTGGCACAATGGGGTTAGACCCATTAAAAAAAAAAATACTTTTGAGGTCAAATAAAACATTTACCAAGCAGTCAATAAAATGTCAGGACAATCAGAACCAAGCACTTCCCAAAGTACCCAGCTAGGTCCAGGACAATGATTAGCAAAACTGTATGACTTTCATGTGTGAAAGTCTGAGCAATTTAAAATGACATTCTACTTTTTTTTTCTGTTTCGTGTTCTGTAATGTAATTTAAATGAAAATCCAGGATTATAACAGAAATGCAGGGTATTAGTTACCAAGTATTTGTAACTTAACTGTCATGTGTTTAGGAAATGCTGAATACAGTAACTCCTCTCTTAACGTTGTAGTAATATTCCTGAAAAATGCGACTAAGTGAAACGATGTTAAGCAAATCCAATTTCCCCATAAGAATGAATGTAAATGGGGGGGTTAGGTTCCAGGGATTTTTTTTTTTTGCCATACAATACAGTACAGTACTATAGTTGGAAGATGCCCCTGCCTTACCCCACACAGGTACAGCCCACTGTCACTTGAGACAATGAGGCAGGCAAGCAGGCTGAAGGTGCTGTAGGCTAGGAGAAGCACGTTGCGCAGCAGCAGCTTCCCCTACTCTGCAAGCACCAGGGGCGGGGGGCTCAACCCTTCGCCCGCCCACTCCATCCCTTCCCCCAAGCCCCCACCCTTAATCCACCTCTTCTTCTCCCCCTCCTCCCCCTTTTACTCCGCACGTCGCATCCTCGCTCCTCCCCCCTTCCTCCCCTGCCTCCTGCCCGTGGCAATCAGCTGGCTTGCAGCATTCAGGAGGCAGGAGGGAGGGGGGAGGAGGGAGGACACGGCGCGCAGGCTCCCCCTCCCTCCCCTGCCTCCTGAACACCGCAAGCCAGCCGATTGCTGTGGGCGGGGGGTGTGGGGGGGGAGGAGGAAGGCGCTGATCCGCAGGGTCTGCCGGCGGGTGGGAGGTGCTGGGGGGCGGGCATAGGGGAGCTGATAGGGGGGCTGCCAGTTGTGGACAAAGCAGGCAGCCAAACGACCTTATAGCGAAGCATTGCACAACTTTAAATGGAGCATGTTCTGTAATTGAGCAGGGACGTAAGATCAAAACGTTAAGTGAGAGGACGTTAAGTGGGGAGTTACTGTAGTTATTGTGACTTTTTTCTGTATTGTAGTTTAAATAACTTACCAAAAACAATTGAAACTGGTATGATTATATTGCATTATTTTGACAAATAAAATTTGCAGAATTTTTAATTTTGGGGGGTAGAATCCCCCCAGGAGTAATAATTAATGTTAACATCCATGTAGGGGGGAAATACCAAAGAAGCCCACCACAGTCACATTTAACTTAAAAAAGGGGAACTACACAAAAATGAGGAAGCTGGTTAAATGGAAATTATAAAGAACACTCAGAAGAGTAAAATGCCTGCAAGCTGCATGGAAACTTTTTGAAAACGCCGTAATAGAGGCTCAAAATAAACATATACCCCCAAATAAATAAATAATAAAAAACGCCAATAAGAGGACCAGAAAAATGTCACCATGGCTAAACAGATTAAAACAGGCAGTTTGAGACAAAAAGACACCCTTTAAAAATTGGAAGTCAAATCCCACTGAGGAAAACAGAAAGAAGCATAAACTCTGGTAAGGCAAGTGTAAAAGTATAATTAGAAAGGCCAATAAAGAATGTGATGAGTGTAATGGGGTTCACTCACCACTGTGGCGCCTCAAGCTGGCTGTCCTGGGGATTAGTTCTGTTCACCAGTAAGCCCTCCTCTGGTGGTGCCTTGCCGCCATCACTCCTGCTCTAGGACCCACATCTCTCCAAGGACTGTGGCGTCCTCTTCAGCGATACAGCCGTCAGGCTGTGCCACACACTGTGCTGCAGTCTGCTGTTCAGCCACTTCCCTTAGTGGCTACTGCAGTAAATTGTCTGGCCACTTCCTTGTGGTCCCAGCATCCTCTTTGCCCTAGCCTGCAAACCCCAGCAGCCAGACAGGAGCTGTCTCTCACTCCCCCAGTTCCTGCTAGCAGCACTGCTCTGTCCAGGGTGCTGGCAGTTCTCTCAGCCCTCCAGAGATACAATCTCTCCTCCCGGGCTCCCAACAGAGACCTGCCCTCCTTTGCCCTGCAGCTCCCTTTTCAGATGGTCTTGCTTGGCTGTGCCCTTCAGCCCTTCTCTGATTGGCTGCCTCCTGCACAGCCTCCCTAGGGCTCTATTATCCCCTTAGAGCCCAGTGTGGGGCAGGCACCCCATCACAACGAGCAACTAACCAAAGACACAAAACCGAACAGCAATTTTTTTTCTAAATACACCAGAAGCAGGAAGTTTGCCAAACAATCTGTGGGACCACTGGATGATCGAGGTGCTAAAGGAGCACTCAAGGAACACAAGGCCACATAGGTGCTGGAACTAGAGGTGCTGCCGTACCCCAAGCTTGAAGTTGTAATAACGACCCAAATACATGGATTCTGCTTTCAACAGCCCCACTATGAAAATTGTTCCAGACAATTGCAAGGCTGTTATGGAGAAGCTAAATGAAGTCTTTGCATCAGTCTTCTCTGTGGAGGATGTGAGGGAGATTCCCACGCCTGAGCCACTGTTTTTAGGTGACAAATCTGAGGAACTATCCCAGATTGAGGTGTCAATAGAAGAGGTTTTGAAATAAATTGATAAATTGAACAGTAATAAGTCACCAGGAAAATATATTATTCACCCAAGAGTTCTGAAGGAACTCAAATATGAAATTGCAGAGCTACTAACTGTGGTATGTAACCTATCACTTAAATCAGTCTCTGTACCAGATGACTGGAGGATAGCTAATGTATCACTAATTTTTTTAAAAGGCTCCAGAGGCAATCCTGACAATTAAGACCAGTAAGCCTAACTTCAGTACAAGGCAAATTGGTTGAAACTATAGTAAAGAACAAAATTACACTGGTCTACAATTTTTGAGAAGTCATCTGCTTCAGAGATGAAATGTGCTATTTATTATGTATTTTGATGTGCTGAATTCAAATATGACAATTAAAACAACTGATTGGCTACTGTTTCTAAGATATTTAAGTTTTTACATTTTATGTCTATATATATTGTGTAGATAGTAGAGTTTTAATCATAAATTGCAAACCTAGG
>NW_020687246.1:0-5703 GCF_002925995.2 Terrapene triunguis | reverse complement strand
CCCCCCCCCTTTTTCTTTTAGTTCAGCAAAATTCAAACATCTGAAAATCAGAAAATACAGAATTACGTTAAAAACAAACAAACAAACACCCACACAACCTTAACTGCCCCCTTTTGAGCAATGCCAATATGCCCATAACACACACGCACTCCCACTCTGCCTTTTCACTGTAATGCACAGGCATTACCTGCACTTGCCCTATGCTCAAAGGCTGAGCCTACTGCCCCAACATAATACCACACTGGTCAAATTTAACCACTTCATACCCTTTGGCACCTGCTTCATGCTCACTCACAGAATACCATCTACCCCTGTACTTTCCCTTCTCTCTCATTAAATCCACAGACTGCTCTCATATCCCACCTCACTGTTGACAATACCCATGGCAAAAAGACACCTGTGCCCTGTTGCTGACACGACCTACACAATTCTGTATTGAAATAATGCAGAACCTTGGAACCTTAATGTACATATGGACCTCTTTCCCTTGAGAACACACATGGGGGACTCAGACTCAGATCTCCTCATATCACAATTACCACTCTTCCAAGTTGCTCCAACTTATTCCTTCACCATTCAGTACAGATACACCTAGGGTTACCATAATCCAGCAAGCAAAAAAGAGGACGGGAGGAGCCCCGCCCCTGTCCTGCCCTAGCCCCGCCCCATCCTGCCCTAGCCCCGCCCCTGCCCCTCCCACTTCCCCCCCTCAGAATCCCCAACCCTCCCCCCGCTCCTTGTCCCCAGACTGCCCCCTCCTGGGACCCCTGCCCCTAACTGCCCCCCAGGACTCCACCCCCTATTTATGTACAGGCGTGACTACCTGCCCTTTCCTGGTTATTATACGCGGCCAGTCCGCATCCACATCCAGTAGTTAAAAAAAAAAATAAACTAATAATTTAAATTGGAATTTCATCCATTAATAAGTATTTATTATATAATTAAAACCATTCTATTGAAGGACAGATATTAAATAACACTAAATAAGTCAATGTTCAAAACAATATTAAAAATTTGAAAATTTAGAGCATGGAAACCAAAATAGCTAAAATTTAGTTTTGGCAAGATACACGGAATGGAAACTCCGGGATCTTTACCTGTCACTGAATATAGCCATCATACCAATAGTGGAATATAAAACATATACTCTACATATACTCTCCTTAAAATTTTTACTTCTGTCCATTCCCAATAATTGTAACAAATCATTATTACCTTCACTCCACTTGCCACGCGCCCCAAGCACAAAACCAAAGAAGTGAATATTTTTACCTCCCGTTAAGTTTTTAATTTCTTCCTCTAACTCAAGATAATAAGCCACCTTCTCACTGTGGGCTTGTTCCAAACTTCCGGCATTATCCTCCCATCGCACTGTAACATCAACCACCACTGCTGTATCTCCTTTTATAAATATAATATCCGGCTTTCTTAACTCACCCTTACTATTTCTCAAATGGGGCTCTATCATTGCCTTCCACCCTAATTTACCAACCTTATCTACAACTGCAGACACTACTCTATTATGCCTTTTTATCCTAGCATTCTTAGTCTTATAACATTGTCCTGAGATATGGGGAACAGTCTCCCGCACTTTACCGCACCATCTACAAAGAGCATTCACACCTCCTCTTCCTCTTGCTAATGTGTCCCTAGTAGGATAAATATTTGCCCTAAGCTGCAATGCTGCGATATACGCTGACGATTTAACTTTACTAGAGTTTCTAAAAATCGAATTACTAATTAAATCATTTTTAAAATATTTTATCCCTATTCCCTGACATCTCAGTTCCGACCATCTTAAAAATTCCTCTTCCCTCCATTTCTTGGGATGAGATGTTACTGCACTAAATGACAATATTTTATCCACAAAATTTTCTCCTGCATATAGATAAGATAGGTCCATCCAATCATCTCTCGAGACAATATGTCTCCTCCATTTACGAATTAACATATTTGGGATTTGCACACTAAACTTAGTGAGAGCTAAACCACCATCCCTACCTCTAGAATAAAATATCCCATCTGTGATACACTGAGGTAAATGTAAAATCTCTTTAACTATTTTTCTAACTAACACATCAAGATCGTCTAAAAGATTAAAAGGGGGTTCTATTAAAAGAAGATTATAAAATAGCTTCGGTAAGATATATGTCTGTAAAATTAATATTTTTTGGGCCGGTTTTAATGGGGCCTTAATTAAATTCTCACTCCAATCTTTCAATTTTTCTTTAAGTACCGGTCCCCCTACACCTATCCAGGGATCTATTCTAGCCCCTAAATATTTTTCAAAATCCCCTGGTTGAACATATTCAATCTCCTCTGACCCTATCTGCCAATTATCCTTAGGATTAACTACATAGGTTTTATGTTTAGTTAAAATATGAAAGCCTTTCGTTTTCTTCACATTAACAGAGAGATTAGTATTTTTACAAAACTCCTCTAAGATACCCAAATTTTTAATCATTCCTTTATATGAGCTACTTAAAATTGCCACATCATCGGCAAAAGCCAATGACGTGACACCATTACCCTTAACATAAAAACCACTTCCTTCTACTTCTAATCTAGTTAAAAGGGGATCCATAGCAATATTAAACAAAATTGGGGACAACGGGTCACCCTGCTTGACCCCCCTCCTAATTAAAATAGACTCAGTAGCTTCATCACCCACCCATACCCTAGTTGTGCAATTATCATAAAGGTCCCTAATAATATCTATAAAATGTTCATCTATACCAAATCTTCTCAACCCGGCTATTATATGTCCGTGTCCCACAGAATCAAATGCTTTAGCCAGATCTACGAACACTATTGCAATTTCATTCCCATTTCGTTTAGCCCCTTTAATCAAATTATCTAATATAGCAATATTTTCCTCACACCCAGGGGCGGATATAAACCCTTTTTGTCTACTACATATCTTAACTGTTTCCACCAGTCTTTTTGCTAATATTTTGGTATAGATTCTAATCCAAACTGACCCAATTGTCAATGGTCTCCAAGATGTTAACTTCTTCATTTCCTCCTCATCTTGTGTCTTTGGTATTAAAATCGTTCTATTTTTCTTAAATTCATCTGGTACCTGTCTATTTAGAAACCATATATTAAAAATTTTTGTAAGTATTAAGGAGTCTAAATTAAAAATATCCCACAAATTGCTCACTTTTACTTTATCTGGGCCAGGAGCACTATCTTTTCTTATTTCTCTTAAAGCTATTCTAATCTCATCCACAGAGATCGGACTCATTAATATATCATTATCCGCATTCTCTGTGGATGATGGCCACCCTATCATATTACCATGTCCAATTGTTCCCAAAATATTGACATAGTATTCTTTCATAGGGATAGCACACTTAGCCTTATCTGGCTCTCCCATTATAATGCGAGTCAGTCTTCTTCTATCCTTATCAAATAATTGTTGATAGAATTTATACTTAGCTTTCTTTGTAGCATATCTCCTAATTGCATTAAATTGCTTCCTTCTCCCCTCCTTTCTCATCTTCCCTTTTCCTTTATTCCTCAACTCTATTTGACTTTCATTTCTAGGGTCCTTTCCCTCTACTAATGAATAACATAATTTTTCCAACATTGCCCAACCGAGAGCTTTTGTTAAATCCTCCTTTAATAATCCTTCAATTTCCCCTAAACTATTTATTATTTCTCTTCCCTCCCTACTTTGTTTTCCCCGTTTACATATTTTCTCCACTAAATCCACTTCTGGGTGTCCTTTTAGTGGGAAAATCCTCTCTCTTGGGGGCGGAATTTCTAATATATTTACTCTAATGTCCTCTACCTCAGTCACTTCCTCCCTATCTCCTGTTACCACTAACTTCTTCTTTGCTAATTCTCGTCTTTTATCTGATATTTGTTTATTCGTTTTGGTCCTCATCTCGCTCTCAATACATTTATTTATATTCCTTTTCCCAATATATTTCCTTTCCAACTGTATAAGCTGCGCAACCTCATCTTTGGTCCATATACGAGATCTAGTCGATCCCTCTTTGATCTTACTTTTAGCAGCCATATCTTCTTTTCTTTGCTCATTCCTCAGAGCAGGGTGTCTATGTCTACAGTGTTGGCTCAATCCAGATCTAGTATGAAAACCAAGCCCACAGACCGAGCACGTATGGCTCTTCATTGGGGTATCCGCCTTCTTGGGTATGCACTTGGGGTAGTGGCAAGCTATATTATGATATTGAGAAGATTTTCCACATTTACTACATACAACTCGTATGGCTTTACTTTTATGAACCACATTAATGTGTTTGGCCCATTTACCAAATGTTGGTAATATCTGGGGACATATTGGACAATTAAAACTATCAACGGGATACTCTAAATAAAAAAACCCATCCTTCCACGAACTACTTTCTAATATATTTATATTACTACCAGTACTGTTAAGATCCTTATTACGATCCCTATTAAAATCAGTACTTGGTCTAAAACTATTTAATAAACTAGACCCATTAACTAAATGAGCATTAAGATATCCCGATTCGCTAACATATGGATCATCAAATGTACTTAAATACTTAAAATCTGGATTGAAACTTTCCATAGTTAAATCATTAAAAGTGTCCCTTGTAAAAACCATCGGTAAGATAGATAAAATCTCCTCACCATGATCATCACAAACATTCTCCTCTACCTCCTCTCCATGCTCCACTGGGAGGACTTGATTCTCACTCTCATGCTCATGAGACTTCATTATAGTCCACACTATTTTATCCATTGGTCCAGCGACCCTGATCACACCCCTAATATATTTAACACTGTCAGCCGGGGCATCAAAGCCAACAGCGGGGGCGTTATTAACCCGGTCCAGCGCCAATCCGGTATAAAAATATAAATTACTTTTTTCCATAGCTAAAAGATTTACCCTTCTCAGGGGGAAACTAACCCTTTCCAGGGGGAAACTAACCCGTACCTGGGGGAAACTTACCCTTTCCAGGGGGAAACTAACCCGTGCCTGGGGGAGACTACCCTTACCAGGGGGAATCTAACCCTTACCAGGGGGAGTCAACCCGTACCTGGGGGAGGCTACCCTTACCAGGGGGGCATCCATGTGGCACCATATGGGGCTGCCCAACCCCGTCCCACACCCCACTGAATGTGGGATGTGGGTTCGTCCTCCGCAATCCGCCTGGCTATCCAAGCCAGTTACCGGCTCTCACCACGCGGAGGTAGCGGTTGGACTTGCAATCCAGAGGCTTTCCTCAAAGAGGGGTCCCAAACAGCATAATGTCGAGCTCTAACGGGCGTGTGAGAAAAGGCTCAGATCTTGGTAGGGGTTGCCCCTATTGACCGGGCTCACGCCCACCCCCACCTCACCGATAACCCATTCTCTCACTACCCTCAGGCAATGTTTCCGTCCAAGCCCGACAGCTGAGAGGGTCCAGAGACGCATGGAGAGCCATTAAGAGAGCCTAAGCCTCCCTGCCTCTTGTCCCCTGACTGCCCCCTCCAGAGACCCTCCCCCCATCCTAACTGGCCCCCTAGGACTCTACCCCCTACCTGTACCCTGACTGCCCCAACCCTTATCCACACCCCCACCCCCAGACAGACCCCTGGGACTCCCACGCCCCATCCAACCACTCCCCACCCCCTGACAGCCCCCCCAGAACTCCCGACCCATCTAAACCCCTCTGCTCCCTGTCCCCTGACTGCTCCGATCCCTCTCCCCACCCCTGCCACCTG
>NW_020687245.1:0-4488 GCF_002925995.2 Terrapene triunguis | reverse complement strand
TGACTATTTAGAGGACATAAAGAACAGTCCAGCATGTTGCACTCTTAGGCCTGGTCTACACTAGGCTTTTATGTCGAATTTAGCGCCGTTATATCGAATTAACCCTGCACCCGTCCACACCAGGAAGCCATTTAGTTCGACATAGAGCTCTCTTTAAATCGATTTCTGTAATCCTCCCCAACGAGAGGAGTAGCGCTAAATTCGAAATGGCCATATCGAATTAGGCTAGGTGTGGATGGAAATCGACGCTAATAGCTCCGGGAGCTATCCCACAGTGCACCACTCTGTTGACGCTCTGGACAGCAGTCCGAGCTCGGATGCTCTGACCAGCCACACCCCCGGGAAAATTTGAATTCATTTTCATTTTCCTGTCTGGGCAGTTTGAATCTCAGTTCCTCTTTGGACATCGAGGGGAGCTCAGCAGCAGTGGCAACTATGCAGAGCTCTCCAGCAGAGATGGCCGTGCAATCCAATAGAAAGAGGGCCCCAGCATGGACTGATCGGGAAGTCTTGGATCTCATCGCAGTGTGGGGCGATGAGTCCGTGCTTTCAGAGCTGCGCTCCAAAAGAAGGAATGCTAAGATCTACGAGAAGATCTCCAAAGCCATGGCAGAGAGAGGCTACAGCCGGGATGCAACGCAGTGCCGCGTGAAAATCAAGGAGCTGAGACAAGGCTACCAAAAAACCAAAGAGGCTAACGGACGCTCCGGATCCCAGCCCCACACATCCCGTTTCTACGAGGCACTGCATTCCATCCTGGGAGCGGCCGCCACCACTACCCCACCCCTGACCGTGGACTCCGAGGATGGGATCATGTCGGACATGACAGCGGACGGGGAAGAGGAGGAAGGAGATGAGGAGGACGAGGCAGTCGACAGCGCTGGCACCGCTGATTTCCCCGACAGCCAGGAGCTCTTCATCACCCTTACCGAGATCCCGTACCAACCGTCCCCATCCCTTACCCCAGACACAGAATCAGGGGAAGGATCAAGCATTAAGTGCTGTAAACATGTAAACATTTATTTAAAACAGAACGGTAATATTTATACTATTAACAATGTATATTTATAAAAGTGCTGTAAACTTGTAAAAAAATAATCAGGTACAAAACAGGAATATTTACAAAGGTAACAAATGGGTTTTCATGATTTCTCTGTCTTAGGCTCTTCTCAATTTAGTCCCAAGTATTTTAAAAAATTTTCACAATGTCCGTTACTACATGATTGCGAGGCCCAAGACGCTCCACTCCATAGTCCCAGTGCACCTAGGCGAAAATCCGGTCAATGTGGCCGGGGATTGACGAGAAATCCTCGTAGGAGAACTCCTCGTAGGTCTCGTGGAGGTAGATCTCCAGCCTGTTTATGAGGTTCCGGGGTAGGGCGATCTTAGTGGGCCCTCCGTGGTAGCAGACATGTCCCCTCCACGCCACAATCAAGTACTCGGGGATCATGGCCCAACATAGCATGGCGGCATACGGCCCCGGTTTCTACATGCTTTCCCGCAGCATGCGTTCTTTCTGGGTGTCCGGGATCCTCAGGAGGGTGATGTCGCTCATGACGCCCTGCTTTGAATTAGGGAGGGGAATGTTAGTATTGGGACTGCTTTACAGCCACGCGGTGGAGGGAGAGGGGCAGCATACAGGGATCTTTCCCTGGGACAGCCGCGAGGGGGTGGGACAGGGGCAGAGTTGATGCTGTCCTGATTGCTGGCAGCAGAGACTGGCATTGCTTTCAATGTGAAAGGAGGCCAGTGCTACTGCTGGAGTTTTAAGCAGCCACAAGTCTACGGCTTACCATTATTGCCCGCTCCAGAAGTTCAGGTCTCCAGCCACAGTTCCTTGCTCACTCCAAGACCACCGCAAGTCCACAGGCACTGAAGGCGACGGCCGAAAATTCGACCTTGTCCTGAGTGCGCATGTGAGAGGTGCAGTGCATGGTCTTGTTCACAGAGAAAGACTAGGTTCTTTGTATACAATTTCATTTATCTGTCTCAGGAATTCACTCCCTTTTTACAATTCACACAGACACATCTGCGACTGTTTCCCAACCCAGCCTGTCAGCACACTCCCAGAGGCTAGCGCAGATTAGGCGGAGGAAGAAGAAGACGCGTGAAGACATGTTCTCAGAACTAATGGGATGCTCCCGAGCCCAGGCAGCCCAGCAGACACAGTGGAGGGAGAACTTGTCACAAATGCACCGAGCAGTCATGGAACGGGAGGAGAGGTGGCGTCAGGAGGACCAACAGGCTACTGAAAAGCTGCTTGGACTAATGAGGGAGCAAACGGACACGCTCCGGCGCCTTGTGGATGTTCTGCAAGACCGGAGGCAGGAGGACAGAGCCCCGCTGCAGTCTATCTGTAACCGCCCTCACCCGCCACCAAGTCCCACACCACCCTCACCTAAAGTCCAAAGAAGGAGGGGCGGCAAGGGACGTTAAAACTTTCAGTCAACCCCTGCAGACTGCTCTAGCACTAGAAGGCTGACATTCCCCAAAATTTCATAAGTCCTTTCCTACCCACCTCACACAAGCCCCCGTCCAAGTTTCACCCCCCACGTTTCATGTCTGGTTCGCAATAAAATGTTTGTTTCTGTTCATTGCTGTTTCAGTCAGGTTCTTTTGAGGGAGAGTCTGTCTGGAGGGGGGAAGGGGCTTGGTAATTGGACAGGACAGTGACCTTTAGCAGGGTACAGAGGCGGTGTCAGGTCCAGCATCAGGACACATACACAGTGCAGTCACTGGTTACCCTGGTCAGTCTGGGAGGTGTTTTTCATGTTCTGGGGAGGGGGGGGTTGCTCTGTGACTTTGTGGCGGGGGAGGGCAGTTACAGATCTTATGCAGCGGTCCTTATCCTGGCTCACTGATCCACGCAGCAGGGGATCTGTAACCCTACCCCCCCTGCCAGAAAGTCACATAGCCGACACATACACACAGTCCCCCCCAGGAGTGCTGGCAGGCTCCATTGAAATAACCAGTCCACCAGTGCGGAGCCTGTCATTCCGGGAGTTTAGAAGCATCATTTGCATCAGAACACTAAACCCGCCCCCCGCCACAGTCTGCGTCCCCGGTTTAAAATATTCCCGCGAAAACAGCAATACAGACAACGGTGTTCATTAACAAAATAGAAATGATTTTATTTTTTGGGAAGGGGAAGGGGGTGAAGGGGGTATGTAACTGGAGAGGATAGTCCAAATGAACTGGGTAAAGAAACGGGGGCAGGTTCAGCTTTTCTGTCCACAAACTGAAAAGTCACTGGTTGCCCTGCTCACTCAGGAACCTAGCTTTCAAAGCCTCCCGGATGCACAGGGCGTCCCGCTGGGATCTTCTAATGGCCCGGCTGTCTGGCTGGACGTAATCAGCGGCCAGGCTATTTGCCTCTAGCTCCCACCCCGCCATAAAGGTCTCCCCCTTGCTCTCACACAGATTGTGGAGCACACAGCAAGCTGCAATAACGATGGGGATATTGGTTTCGCTGAGATCACAGCGAGTCAGTAAGCTTCTCCATCTCCCTTTGAGACGGCCAAAAGCACACTCCACCACCATTCTGCACTTGCTCAGCCGGTAGTTGAAGAGTTCTTTTTCTGTGTCCAGGGCGCCAGTATAGGGCTTCATGAGCCAGGGCATTAGCGGGTAGGCTGGGTCCCCGAGGATGACTGTAGGCATCTCCACATCCCCAAGAGTTATTTTGTGGTCTGGGAAGTAAATACCTTCCTGCAGCCGTCTAAACAGACCAGAGTTCCTGAACACGCGAGCGTCATGAACCTTGCCCGGCCATCCGACGTTGATGTTTGTAAACCGTTCCCGATGGTCCACCAGTGCTTGCAGCACCATTGAAAAGTAGCCCTTTCTATTGATGTACTGGCTGGCCTGGTGGTCCGGTCCCAGGATAGGGATGTGAGTCCCATCGATAGCCCCACCGCAGTTTGGGAATCCCATCGCGGCAAAGCCATCTATGATGACCTGCGCGTTTCCCAGGGTCACTACCTTTGGGAGCAGTACCTTCACGATTGCCTTGGCTACTTGCATGACAACAACCCCCACGGTAGATTTGCCCACACCAAAGTGGTTCGCAACCGACCGGTAGCTGTCCGGCGTTGCAAGCTTCCAGAGGGCTATGGCCACTCGCTTCTCAACTGTGAGGGCTGCTCTCATCCTGGTATTCTGGCGCTTCAGGGCAGGGGACAGCAACTCACAAAGTTCAAGGAAAGTCCCCTTCCGCATGCGAAAGTTTCGCAGCCACTGGGATTCATCCCAGACATGAAGCACTATACGGTCCCACCAGTCCGTGCTTGTTTCCCGGGCCCAGAATCGCCGTTCCACGATATCCACATGACCCATTGCCACCGTGATGTCCTGGGCGCTGGGGCTCGTGGTTTCTGACAGCTCTGTGCTACTCTCCGACTTCAGGCCATCACGGCGGTGTCGTAGCCTCCTCGCCTGATTACTCTGCATCTGCCTCAGGGAAAGGTGTATGATAAGCTGCGAGGTGTT
>NW_020687244.1:0-3793 GCF_002925995.2 Terrapene triunguis | reverse complement strand
CCAAACCGATTTAGCCAGCAATGAGTTTGCATCCTCCTCCTCCTTTCAGCCAGTGATTAGACTGAAGTGTAAGGTCCCAGAGCCTGGGCTCCAGTCCCAGCGTGAACAGCGACACTGCAGTTTACAGCCTGAGTCAGCTAACATGGACCAACAGGCATTTTATTATTGTCCATGTAGACATACTCCAATTGCAGTAGCAGGGAGAGGGTGCTGAGGCAACGTCATGTTTAACTCTCTTAGGCCTGGTCTACACTAGGAGTTTATGTCGAATTTAGCGCCGTTACATCGAATTAACTATGCACCCGTCCACACCACGAAGCTATTTAGTTCGACATAGAGGTCTCTTAAATTCGACTTCTGTACTCCTCCCCAACGAGGGGAGTAGCGCTAAATTCGACATGGCCATGTCGAATTAGGCTAGGTGTGGATGGAAATCGACGCTAATAGCTCCGGGAGCTATCCCACAGTGCACCACTCTGTTGACGCTCTGGACAGCAGTCCGAGCTCGGATGCTCTGACCAGCCACACAGGAAAAGCCCCGGGAAAATTTGAATTCCTTTTCCTGTCTGAGCAGTTTGAATCTCATTTCCTGTTTGGACATCGTGGCGAGCTGAGCAGCACTGGCAAAGATGCAGAGCTCTCCAGCAGAGATGGCCATGCAATCTCAGAATAGAAAGAGGGCCCCAGCATGGACTGATCGGGAAGTCTTGGATCTGATCGCTGTGTGGGGCGATGAGTCCGTGCTTTCCGAGCTGCGATCGAAAAGACGGAACGCAAAGATCTACGAGAAGATCTCTAAAGCCATGGCAGAGAGAGGATACAGCCGGGATGCAACGCAGTGCCACGTGAAAATCAAGGAGCTGAGACAAGGCTACCAGAAGACCAAAGAAGCAAACGGACGCTCCGGATCCCAGCCCCAGACATCCCGTTTCTACGAGGCACTGCATTCCATCCTAGGTGCGGCCGCCACCACTACCCCATCACTGACCGGGGACTCTGAGAATGGGATATTGTCGACGGCCGGTTCCTCGGAGATGTTAGCGGACGGGGAAGATGAGGAAGGAGATGAGGAGGATGAGGCAGTTGACAGCGCTTACAACGCTGATTTCCCCGACAGCCAGGATCTCTTCATCACCCTTACAGAGATCCCCTACCAACCGTCCCCAGGTGTTAACCCGGACACAGAATCAGGGGAAGGATCAGTCAGTAAGTGTTTTAAACATGTAAACATTTATTTTTAACAGAACAGGAATATTAACAATATTAACAATGGGTTTTTCATGATTAGTTTGCCCTAGGCGCTTAAGGTTTCAGTCCTTGGCAGTGCAACTACTGAAAAAAAATCTAACAATGTCCGGTTTAGCATGATTGCTTTGCCCTAGGCGCTCTACTGTTTAGTCCCTGCCAGTGCAGCTACAGTAAAATCCGGTCTATATGTCCAGGGATAGAGCAGAAATCCTCCTGGGACATCTCCATCTGTTAATTACTGTTTCCATCATGTTCTTTTAGAGGAGAGTCTGTTTGAAGGGGGGGAAGGGGGTTGGTAATTGGACAGGACAGTCACCTTTACCAGGGTACAGACGCGGGGGCAGGTTCAGCAGCAGGGTACACACACATTGCAGTCACTAGTTACCCTGGTCAGTCTGGGAGGTGGTTTTCATGTTCTGTGGGGGGGAGGGGGGCTCTGTGACTTTGTGGCGGAGGAGGACGGTTAGAGATCTTATGCAGCGGTCCTTATCCTGGATCACAGAGCCACGCAGCAGGGGATCTGTAACCGTCCTCCCCCTGCCACAAAGTCACATAGTCCCCACACACAGAGTCCCGAACAGGAGGGGTGGCAGGCTCCGTTGAAACAACCAGTCCACCAGTGCGGAGCCTGTCATTCCTGGAGTTTAGAAGTGTCCTTTGCATCACTACACTACACCCGCTCCCCACCACAGTCTGCATCCCAGGTTCAACACTTTACCGCGAAAACAGTAATAAAGAAAACGGTGTTCATTAACAAATTTCAAGTGATTTTATTTTTAAACGTGTGTTGGAAGGGGGGGAACGGGGTGAACGGGGTATGTAACTGGAGAGGATAGTGAACATTTACTGGGTAAAGAAACGGGGGCAGGTTCAGCTTCTCTGTAAACAAACTTAATAGTCACAGGTTACCCTGCTCACTCAGGAACCTAGCTTTCAAAGCCTCCCGGATGCACAGCGCGTCCCGCTGGGCTCTTCTAATCGCCCGGCTGTCTGGCTGGGCGTAATCAGCAGCCAGGCTATTTGCCTCAACCTCCCACCCCGCCATAAAGGTCTCCCCCTTGCTCTCACACAGATTGTGGAGCACACAGCAAGCTGCAATAACAATGGGGGTATTGGTTTCGCTGAGATCAGAGCGAGTCAGTAAGCTTCTCCATCTCCCCTTGAGACGTCCAAAAGCACACTCCACCACCATTCTGCACTTGCTCAGCCGGTAGTTGAAGAGTTCTTTTTCACTGTCCAGGGCGCCTGTATAGGGCTTCATGAGCCAGGGCATTAGCGGGTAGGCTGGGTCCCCGAGGATGACCATAGGCATCTCCACATCCCCAAGAGTTATTTTGTGGTCCGGGAAGTAAATACCTTCCTGCAGCCGTCTAAACAGACCAGAGTTCCTGAAAACACGAGCGTCATGAACCTTGCCCGGCCATCTGACGTTGATGTTTGTAAAACGTTCCCTATGGTCCACCAGTGCTTGCAGCACCATTGAAAAGTAGCCCTTTCGGTTAATGTACTGGCTGGCCTGGTGGTCCGGTCCCAGGATAGGGATGTGAGTTCCATCTATAGCCCCACCGCAGTTTTGGAATCCCATCGCGGCGAAGCCATCTATGATGACCTCCACGTTTCCCAGGGTCACTACCTTTGAGAGCAGTAGCTCAACGATTGCGTTGGCTACTTGCATCACAACAACCCCCACGGTAGATTTGCCCACGCCAAAGTGGTTCGCGACTGACCGGTAGCTGTCTGGCGTTGCAAGCTTCCAGAGGGCTATGGCCACTCGCTTCTGGACACTCAGGGCTGCTCGCATCTGGGTGTCCTTGCGCTTCAGGGCAGGGGACAGCAACTCACAAAGTTCTAGGAAAGTCCCCTTCCGCATGCGAAAGTTTCGCAGCCACTGTGATTCATCCCAGTCCTGCAGCACTATGCGGTCCCACCAGTCCGTGCTTGTTTCCCGGGCCCAGAATCGCCGTTCCACAACATCAACATGACCCATTGCCACCATGATGTCCTCGGCGCGGGGTCCCGTGCTTTGTGACAGGTCTGTTCCACTCTCAGACTTCAGGTCCTCACCGCTCTGCAGTAGCCTCCTCGCCCGATTTCTCAGCATCTGCCTCTGGGAAAGGTGGATGATAAGGTGCGAGGTGTTGACAACGGCCATAACTGCAGCGATGGTCGCAGCGGGCTCCATGCTCTCGCAGTGCTGTGGCGTCCGCGCTGTCACTGACCAGAAAAGTGCGTGAACTGATTTCCCGCCGGCGCTTTCAGGGAGGGAGGGCGGGAGTGACGGTTGGATGACGACAGTTACCCAAAACCACCCTCAACACATTTTTTTCCCCAGAAGGCATTGGGGGCTCGACCCAGAATTCCAATGGGCAGCGGGGACTGCGGGAACTGTGGGATAGCTGCCCACAGTGCACCGCTCCCAATGTCGACGCTTGCCCCGTTAGTGTGGACTCACAAAGTCGAATTACTGTCCTTAGTGTGGACACACACGTTCGACTTTGTAATATCGATTCCACATATTCGATTTAAGTAAAATCGAACTACTCTC
>NW_020687243.1:0-2525 GCF_002925995.2 Terrapene triunguis | reverse complement strand
TGGATATCTCTCTGTCCATCTGAAATTCCAAACCCTTCCTGATTCTTGCTTAGCTGATGGCCTCAACTACCTCTTGTGGCAACGAGTTCCTCAACCTAATTAGGCATTGAATGAGGAAAGCATTCATTTTTTATCTGTTTTGAATTTGCCACGTTTCAGTTTAATCTAATGTCCTCTTAATCTTATGTAATGAGACGGGAGATCACATTCTCGATCTACTCTCTACCAATCAGTATTTTGTAGACTTTTCTCATGTCCCCTCTTCTTTATCTCCTTTGTAAGGTAATAATGGCAGTCTTTTCAACCTCTCTCCATATGAGTGTTTCCTCGGGCCCCTTGATCATTCTTGTTCCCCTTGCCAGAAACCCGCTATTTCTGCAATATTCTATGAGAGAAGGGTGCCCAGTACTACACAGAGGAGTCCAGAGGAGGGTGAAACATTGACTATTTAGAAAAACAGGACGTGCACAACTCCATGGGGCCGGATGTGCTGCATCCGAGGGTGCTAAAGGAGTTGGCGGATGAGATTGCTTAGCCATTAGCCATTATTTTTGAAAACTCATGGCGATCAGGGGAGGCCCCGGATGACTGGAAAAACGCTAATGTAGTGCCCATCTTTAAAAAAGGGAAGAAGGAGGATCCCGGGAACTACAGGCCAGTCAGCCTCACCTCAGTCCCTGGAAAAATCATTGAGCAGGTCCTCAAGGAATCAATTATGAAACACTTAGAGGATAGGAAAGTGATCAGGAACAATCAGCATGGATTCACCAAGGGGAAGTCGTGCCTGACTAACCTAATTGCCTTCTATGATGAGATAACTGGCTCTGTGGATGAGGGGAAAGCAGTGGATGTGTTTTTCCTTGACTGTAGCAAAGCTTTTGATACGGTCTCCCACAGAATTCTTGCCGCCAAGTTAAAGAAGTATGGGTTGGATGAATGGACTGTAAGGTGGATAGAAAGCTGGCTAGATCGTCGGGCTCAACAGGTACTGATCAATGGCTCCATGTCTAGCTGGAAGCCGGTTTCAAGCGGAGTGCCCCAAGGGTCGATCCTGGGGCCGGTTTTGTTTAATATCTTTATTAATGATCTTGAGGATGGTGTGGACTGCACTCTCAGCAAGTTTGCAGGTGACACTAAACTGGGAGGCGTGGTAGATACACTAGAGGGTAGGGATCGGATACAGAGGGACCTAGACAAATTAGAGGATTGGGCCAAATAAAACCTGATGAGGTTCAACAAGGACAAGTGCAGAGTCCTGCACTTAGGACGGAAGAATCCCATGCACTGTTACAGACTAGGGACCGAATGGCTAGGTAGCAGTTCTGCAGAAAAGGACCTAGGGGTCACAGTGGACAAGAAGCTGGATATGAGTCAACAGTGTGCTCTTGTTGCCAAGAAGGCTAACGGCATTTTGGGCTGTATAAGTAGGGGCATTGCCAGCAGATGGAGGAACGTGTTCGTTCCCCTTTATTCGACATTGGTGAGGCCTCATCTGGAGTACTGTGTCCAGTTTTGGGCCCCACACTACAAGAAGGATGTGGAAAAATTGGAAAGAGTCCAGCGGAGGGCAACAAAAATGATTAGGGGTCTGGAGCACATGACTTATGAGGAGAGGCTGAGGGAACTGGGATTGTTTAGTCTCCAGAAGAGAAGAATGAGGGTGGATTTGGTAGCTGCTTTCAACTACCTGAGGGGGGGTTCCAAAGAGGATGCAGCTCGGCTGTTCTCAGTGGTGGCAGATGACAGAACAAGGAGCAATGGTCTCAAGTTGCAGTGGGGGAGGTCTAGGTTGGATATTAGGAAACACTATTTCACTAGGAGGGTGGTGAAGCACTGGAATGCGTTACCTAGGGAGGTGGTGGAGTCTCTTTACTTGGAGGTTTTTAATGCCCGGCTTGACACAGCCCTGGCTGGGATGATTTAGTTGGGAATTGGTCCTGCTTTGAGCAGGGAGTTGGACTAGATGACCTCCTGAGGTCCCTTCCAACCCTGATATTCTATGATTCTATGATTCTATGACTCACTGATCTCATGACGCTGTATTTTCTGTATGATTCCCCATTCCACTCCTCCTGGATCTCCATGGGCATACATGAGGCAATTATTGCCATCAAAGTTCATCTGCCAACATGCTGCACATTCACGTGGCTTGTTTAGCTCCCTCTGGGAAATTTTCTGTATTTGACTTTGACCTAAATAATCTGATGCCATCTGCAAATGTTGTCACCTCACTGCTCAACCCCCCTCTTGAGATTGGTAATAACTATAAAATATTTACCCTACTAATTGCTGTATAAATCGTGTAACCCTCTCACTGTGCTCCTCTCCCTTCACAGGTACATTGAGCATTTATATGCCCGATCGACGCATTGATGATTTCATGGCAGCTTTGAACCTCACCCATTCTGACCTGTCAACCTTCATCCTAATGGGCATCCCTGGCATGGAAGATGTCCATGGCTGGATTTCCATCCCTTTCTCTACCTCCTACATTATCAGCCTGTTGGGAAATTTCATGGTTCTGT
>NW_020687242.1:0-5657 GCF_002925995.2 Terrapene triunguis | reverse complement strand
AGGTATTCTGATTAGTAAAGCAGTCAATGATAGTTTTGTCTGAAGACTGATGGTAGGATATACTATACAGCCTTGTTTAATATACTACCATCTGTCTTCAGACAAAACTATCATTGACTGCTTTACTAATCAGAATACCTATAGTTATATAGAATGTACTTTGCTTAACAAGATATGTAGCATAGAGAAAAAATTGCTTGCTTTGCTTCACTGTCTCTCTTCAAAGCTCCTCCAGGTCCTTTTGGTATCTTCCATTACCAACGGGCCAAAATCTAAACTTCAGTTCCAAACTATTTTAAATGCTGAAGGTTGAGTTTGAATCACTGGAGAATTGGGTTACGAGACAGTTGGGTCTGAATCACTGGAGCTGAACCTTCCCCTATAAATCTGGTCGTATATCAGGTACAAAACCGTATGGAGACCTACTCTTTGGCTCTACCTCAGTCCCTGGAAAAATCATGGAGCAGGTCCTCAAGGAATCAATTATGAAACACTTAGAGGAGAGGAAAGTGATCAGGAACATTCAGCATGGATTCACCAAGGGGAAGTCGTGCCTGACTAACCTAATTGCCTTCTATGAGGAGATAACTGGCTCTGTGGATGAGGGGAAAGCAGTGGATGTGTTATTTCTTGACTTTAGCAAAGCTTTTGATACGGTCTCCCACAGTATTCTTGCCGCCAAGTTAAAGAAGTATGGGCTGGATGAATGGACTGTAAGGTGGATAGAAAGCTGGCTAGATCGTCGGGCTCAACGGGTAGTGATCAATGGCTCCATGTCTAGTTGGCAGCCGGTTTCAAGCGGAGTGCCACAAGGGTCGGTCCCGGGGCCGGTTTTGTTTAATATCTTTATTAATGATCTGGAGGATGGTGTGGACTGCACTCTCAGCAAGTTTTCAGATGACACTAAACTGGGAGGCGTGGTAGATACGCTGGAGGGTAGGGATCAGATACAGAGGGACCTAGACAAATTAGAGGATTGGGCCAAAAGAAACCTGATGAGGTTCAGCAAGGACAAGTGCAGAGTCCTGCACTTAGGATGGAAGAATCCTATGCACTGCTACAGACTAGGGACCGAATGGCTAGGTAGCAGTTCTGCAGAAAAGGACCTAGGGGTCACAGTGGACGAGAAGCTGGATATGAGTCAACAGTGTGCTCTTGTTGCCAAGAAGGCTAATGGCATTTTGGGCTGTATAAGTAGGGGCATTGCCAGCAGATGGAGGGATGTGATCGTTCCCCTTCATGCGTCATTGGTGAGGCCTCATCTGGAGTACTGTGTCCAGTTTTGGGCCCCACACTACAAGAAGGATGTGGACATATTGGAAAGAGTCCAGCGGAGGGCAACAAAAATGATTAGGGGTCTGGAGCACATGACTTATGAGGAGAGGCTGAGGGAACTGGGATTGTTTAGTCTCCAGAAGAGAAGAATAAGGGGGGATTTGATAGCTGCTTTCAACTACCTGAGGGGGGTTCCAAAGAGGATGGAGCTTGGCTGTTCTCAGTGGTGGCAGTTGACAGAACAAGGAGCAATGGTCTCAAGTTGCAGTGGGGGAGGTCTAGGTTGGATATTAGGAAACACTATTTCACTAGGAGGGTGGTGAAGCACTGGAATGCTTTACCTAGGGAGGTGGTGGAATCTCCTTCCTTGGAGGTTTTTAAGGCCCGGCTTGACAAAGCCCTGGCTGGGATGATTTAGTTGGGAATTGGTCCTGCTTTGAGCAGGGGGTTGGACTAGATGACCTCCTGAGGTCCCTTCCAACCCTGATATTCTATGATTCTATGATTCTAGTTTGAATGTCCTGAGAATGGCTTTTGACACCATGTATTGGAAATCTCAAGTCCAAAGCAAATCACATGAAGCTTTCCATGTGTAAGATTACTGAAAATTCCTGGGATCATTTGGAGCCACAATCTCTCCAGATTTCAGAGGTGTTAAGTCCCCACCCAGAATTTAGCTCTGATTTGGCAAGAGTAAATCATAATCTTAGAGTAAACATGATCCGTATCTGGATTCAAACACTCCCTCTGGGCCCAGCTTGACTTCTTGTTCCTTCTTCCTGACTGATAAACACACAGGTTTGTTTTCCTCTTTGGTCAACACTAATATTGAAAACAAGAGAAAAAAATAACTCAATGCTTTTTGAGACCATTAATTGAATGTTTTCTTTTTCACAAACTATGATATAGAATATAGTGTCACATTTTCAAACTGATAGTCCTCCTGAGGACCCTTTCTCCCTTGAGTACTCCAGTTTAGCCAGTTGTAAAACCATGAGATGCATTTGTGTGGATCAGCTGAGTATCTATGTTGACCTCTGCGCTAACTCAGATCAGAGGCTTTTTTGGGATCACTTCAGCCGAATAATTTCCTTAGAAACATAAAGTGGGAAGGATTTAAGGCCTGCCAGTGTCTTCCCACTGAAATTGCTAGACATCTATCATATGTGATACACATAGATGATCACAATGGATGATCTTTGTGACCTTACTCTGTTTTCCAGCAGGAAAAGTATAAAATAAAATAAAAGGCTCCGTGCCGCAGAGAAATGGGGAACATTTCTTCTTGACTCCACATTTTGGGCCTGATCTAAATCCTGATGAAGTCAATATGAGTCTGTCCATTGGCAATAGACATTGTGGTCTATTTAACCTTATATGCATGTGAACAAGGACTTCAGATCAGTCATAAAAAAAAACCTCCTTAGCTGTGAAATCATGGAATAAACGATAGTCACTTGAAAAGGGAGCAGTGTAGTAATCTGAAAAAAAAATTACATTAAGCAAGAAAAATAATACATCCACTCATTCACTTTATTATTTAAGCAGATGCTTATAATGTATTCTTCAACCAACATTGCCATTTGCTATAGAATCATTTTTTTCTTATTTGTATTATTTCTTTGTTTCTAAGGAAAACTGTATTCATACTGGTAAGACATGACCATGTAACCGTGGGTATAGCCCCAGAGAAATGAAACAGTCAACAGTTTTTGATCAGGGCCCAAGTTCAACAAAGCATCCAGCTAAGCACATAAGAATATATTTGAGTCTAAGCATGTGCATAAGTGTGTTGATGAATAGAGATGGATTTAAGCATGGGCTTAAATAGTTTGCTGGACTGAGGGCCTAGAGTCTGATCCTGAAAGGGAATGAGCTCTCAGAGTTCTATTCCTAGCTCCTCTACCCATATGCTACATGATCCTAGTTAAGTCACTTCATTCTATGTGCTGGTTTCCTCTGCTGCTATTTATCTGACTTGTCTATTCAGACTTTTAGCTATTTGGGACAAGGAATCTATTTTACGATGTGCTTGTCTAACACAGTGAGGCCTCTATGTTATGGGAATATAAATAATAAAAATAATTCCCACTCTAAGAAATACCATAGTTCTTTCCCACAGACTGTACAAAAGGAAAGGCAGTGTTGGGGAAGGAAGAGAAGAGTGACCGAGAAACTCTCTAAAAACTGTATTTTCAGCATTTGTACTTGTGGGGAGAATTGTAAAAATTTGAGCAAAATTGGCTCCTTTGCCAAATATGCTCTCATGATTTTTTAAAAATACAATAAAAAAAAAGTTTTCTGCTCCTAGTATTAAATTTAGCAAATTAATATTTTATAACTTGAATGTTCTTTTCTGGTTCTCTCATTTTCCAACTTCTCTTGCTGTTTTGTCTTTCACTTCCCTTTCTCGTAGTTGTTCTAACCTTTTTTTCTTTCTCCAACATTCTGTCCCTCATATTTTTCCCAAGATGCTTTGGTATGTTCTGATTTTTTCCCCCTTACTTAGTATTCAGTAGCAACAAACTAGACAACTGTAAATACCCCCAAAATAAATTCTACAAAGTTTCATGAATATTAATGGGAAAATATTGAGACAAACTCAAAGTCAGACCAAGTTCACTAACGTTTGAGAATCATTGAGTGAATCTGGAGCCCAGTCTGTGGTTTTGTATTAATATAATGTGAAATTCAAGGTTTTGAGTGTGAAGCCTAATGAAACTCAGTGGTTTAGACTGAGTTTTGCTTTGAGAGGTTGGATTCAGTTGAACCTGAAATTCAACACAAACATCAAGTCAAACTGCAGGACAGAATCAAAGAAAATATTTGAATGTCACAGTTCTAGTGCTATTGCACTGTTGCATTTAGTTTGCTGAAAAGCATTCCTGTTCACCAGTACTCCAAGAACTACAGCTTCCTGAATAACCTGCAAGAATTTCTTCCTTCCTGCAAAGAAAGCGATTATGTGTTTTGTGTCAGATTTATGTAACCCCAAAACACAATTCATTGTCTTTTCTGTAAATTAAAGGACAGTAAGGAGTGAAACTTTGTAGGAAAGAGTGTTTTCCAAAAAACCCGATTTTCTCTCTCTAGTGTAAATCAGGAGTAAGGTTTCTGAGTTCAGTGGATTCACCCTGGTGTAAAATTGGTTAATTCAGAAGGGAAGCAGTCTGGGACTGTCTAGGGTGCAGTCTGTGCTCTAACATGGCATCACACATTTGTAACAACTGTTCTGTCATCTGGCCACCATATCATATCATACAGTTTAACTTTGTATATAATATCAAAGCATGGTAGCTGGAGTCCATTGTTGGCCACAAGTGGCAACTTATTGTCTTCCTGTGATGACATGGGGGGTTGTTTGTTTGTTTTATCCTCCTGATGAAGCAGATATTGAATCAGATTAAGAATTAATGTACAGTATTATCTATATTGTCTCATTGATGACGATGGAATAGCACATCACATTAAGTCAGTGATTTTGACACTTTGCATCGTTGTACCGGAATTCTCTAGTTCATTAGCACAATCCTAAATGAACCAAGCACCAAGCACTCTTCAGCAGAGGAGAAAGCTTCAGTTAATGTCTGTCTCACAGCCTTTCCTGTAGTGTAGTTGTCTGAGTGCTGTGCTTGCCCAGATTTGACCATCCAAGGAGGAAAAGTTCAGAGGGAATGTGTTGTGTGACACTCTTTTATTTTTTATTTGTTTTCCAGTAGCACCTGGAGGCCCCATGGTTCTAGTCATTGTACAACACACACAACAAAAGACAGTGCCTGCCACAAAGAGCTTAGAACAGAAAAGACAGGAAGGTAGGAGAGGGAACGACTTGCCCAAGATCGTACAACGAGTGGATGGCAGAGCCAGGTTTCCTGAGACTCAGTCTGGTGCCCTTTCCACTGGCCTTCAATGCCTCTTCTCAAAGGCCATTGAGAAGCATGACTGGTAGGTTACACTATAAAATGTCTGTTTCTCCCATTTACTTTCTTTACACTTTGTATAGTTATGCTATTACAAAGGTAACCATTCTTACTGGGAGCCTAATGCAGCTGCCATATTTGGAAGAAGAGAGTGTGCAGGGAGTGGGGGCGGGGGCAAGGAGGGTGGGGATGGAGTGTGCAGTGTCTTACTCCTGCACTTCTTACTCAGGCAGTGGGAGCTTGCTCTGAGTATGGATTGGAGAACTGGGCCTAATGTTAACCAGATTCCTCCTTAGCATTGAACATTTTGACCTGTATATTGTAGGAAAATGGATTTTGAAATGAGTACTTCAGAGTTAAAAGCTGAACATTATAAAAGTGCATATACCATAGATTAAGGAATTTTCTAACATTTTTCTCAATGTTTTCCCTCAAATTTAACAATTGGAGAAGTACTTCATC
>NW_020687241.1:0-3146 GCF_002925995.2 Terrapene triunguis | reverse complement strand
CACTGGGGAACAGGGCCGAGAGGCCAGGGTGCCAGGCTGTGGTGGGAGGGGTGCAGGGAGCCAGGGGTTCAGGGTGCGGGAGGGGGCTCTGGGCTGGGGCAGGAAGTTGGGGTGTAGGAGGGGGTGCGGGCTCTGGCTGGGGGTGCGGGCTCTGCGCTGGGGGGTTTGGGGTGCAGGAGTGGGCTTCAGGCTGGGGGGTGGGGCCGAGAGATTCGGAATGTGGGAGTGGGCTGCGGGTTGAGGCAGGGGGTTGGAGTGTGGCAGGGGTGAGAGCTCTGGACTGGGGGTGTTGGCTTTGGGGTGGGGCCAGGAATGAGGGGTTTGGGGTGTGTGGGGGGGCTCCAGGCTGAGGGGTGGTGCTGAGGGATTCAGAGTGCGGCGGGGGCTCTGGGCTGGGCCAGGGGGGGGGGGGGGTGGGGGGCAGGGGGGGTCTCCGGGTTTGGGGGGGCCTGAGGGCTAGGTCAAGGTGTTGGGGCGTGGGCTTACATCAGGTGGCTCCCGGTTGGCGCCGCTGTGGAGCTAAGGCAGGCTGCCTGCCTGTCCTGGCTCCATGTTGCACCCTGGAAGCGGCCAGCAGGTCTGACTTCTCGGCAGGGGCGGTCAGGAAGCGCCACAGACATTGGCCAGGAGCCGGTGCAGAGCCGGTGCTCAGGGCGGGGACAGCGCGCAGAGCCCCATGGCCCCCCCGCCTAGGAGCCAGACCTTCTGGTTGCTTCCAGGGCACAGCACGGAGCCAGGACAGGTAGGGACTAGCCTGCCTTAGCTCCGCAGCACCGCCGACCTGATTTTAACGGTGGGCAGCACTCTCCGGGGCTGCCAGAGTCCCTTTTCGATCGGGTGTTCTGCTCGAAAACCGGACATCTCGTCTCCCTAGAGTGAGGAGAGGGGCCTGCACTAAGGGGAAACACAGTGTTGATGTGGAGGAAGGACTGCACTATGGGGATCCACCTCGTCCATTGGGACTGGGAAAAGGGGCCCGCAGTAGGGGGAATCCACGAGGAGAGGGGCCCCTGCACTAGGGGGATCCATGCCATCCATTAGGAACTGGGTCCATGCTACAGGTATCTGTGCTGTCCATGCGATGATGGGGACGCACTAGGGGATCCATGCCATACATGGTCACCCCATCTCAAAAAAGATATATTATGTAGGCACCATTTAGTAGAGAGGTGTAGCAGGGTGATCACCCGCTCCAGCTCTGAAGGGGTTGGAAAAGCCCTGCAGAGGGCTGGGGCTTGGTAAAAAGGAGCAAAACCCCAGCTGATTGGGGAAGTGGCTGCAGCTGGGGCCACACCCCAAACTGAGCCACTCAGCCTTATAAGAAGGCCAGGGTAGTCAGAGCAGAGGAGTCTCCCTCTGGAGAGAGAGCTAGGCCTGGCTGCAGGGAGCTCACCTGGGGACCTAGAGTGAGGCAGGGCTGGGGAAAGGCCTTGGGGGCTGGGGAGCCCTAGGCCAGCAACTCCCCAGGCTGCAGGGCCTGGTCCTAGGCCCATATAGGTATTGGTGCAGCCTGAGGGTGGGTAAAGGCAGCCAGTCCAAACCCCTTATTGCCTGTGATGATTGGCTGATAGACTGCAGCCTGCCCCAGGGCGTGGGGGCTAGATGGTGACTGGCAGTAGCCACAACTGAGGTGACATTGGGATAAGGGGTGGGAGTTCCCCTGGGTGGGGAGATCCAGAGAAAGAGTGGGGTACTGCCAGGGGGGGCAGCACCTAAGCCAACGGCACCGGGGTCCAGGAGGGACACGGGGGGCCAACGACAGGCAGATCACCGGCCTGCAAAAGGCGCTCCAGAGGCTGGAAGAGCTAATTCCCTGGATGACCAGCAGGAGGCGCCACAGGGGTGAGTCCACGCCTGATTACAAGGGGCCTCTGAAATTAATTGGGAGTGTTCCAGCTGGGAAGATCCTGAGTTCTGCAATCAACCCCTCCCATGATGCCTTGGGGGAAAAGAGAGAGCGAGAGAGAGACTTCCCCTCCCAGGGAGTGCAGGGAGAACATGCGGTGGGCTCCATTTTGGAGAGGCGCTGGGATTGTTTTGATGGAGCTCCGTCGATACTAGGAGCCATAGGCACCGACTCTGTAGGTGATCCGGGGCGGGAGCACCCATGGAAAAAAAATAGTGGGTGCTCATCACCCACCAGCCACAGCTGTTTGGCCGCACTGCTGATCAGCTGTTGGGCAGCCCCCCCCAATCAGCTAATCTGGGGTGCTGCCCAACAGCTGATCAGGGATGCAGCCAAACAGCTGATAGGCTTGAGGAAGGGCAGAGAGCAGTGAGCATCAGGTGGGCAGGGGCCTCAAGGAGGGGACAGAGTGAGGGTGGGGCTTTGGGGGAGGGGCGGAACAAAGGTGGGGCCTTGAAGGAAGGGGCAGAGTGGGGGTGGAGCCTCGGGGCAGAGTGGGGGTGGAGCACCCCTGGGGAAAAGTAAAAGTCGGTACCTATGGCAGGAGCTGCTGCTAAACTGCTGCTAGGAATCCAGAAGCTGCTGCTGAGACCTGTTGGTGCTTTGATCGAACAGGGAGCCTCAGAGGTGGTTGCGGGCTTCACTGGAGCCAGGGCAGAGACTGTTGCTATGCCCAGAGCTGACTGAGGTGGGCCTGCAGTGACGGTGTGTGAGTAACCACCACCCATGTTTGGGAAAGTGCTTGCAAAGGAAGGGTAGGGTGACCAGACATCCCGATTTTATCGGGACTGTCCCGATATTTGCTTGTTTGTCCCGCGTCGCGACCAATGTTAGGTTGGGACACTGGACAAACAAGCAAATGCTCCGGAGCCTGGAAGTGCTCGCGCCCCCCGACTCCGCTCCCCTCCTTCCCCCCATTGGCTCCCTCCCCAAATCCCCGCCTCTTCCCCAGGCTCGCCATTCCTCCTCCCTCCACAAGCGCTGGAGGGAGGCCCGGGAGACGCAGGGGAAGCGCGGGGCCGGGGTGAGTGAGAGTCCGGCCTGGCCCCGAGCGCAGGCAGGACTCAGTCGGGGCAGTACCTGGAGGGAGAGTAGGGGGGTGGCCCGGGGGGCCAGGCAGTGGCTGTTCTCCCCTCCGGGCAGCGGGACTTGGGAGCAGCCGCTGCTGCAGCTCCCACTGCCGTGGCCGGAGAAAGCAGCCGTAGTGCTCGGCGGCTGCAGCTCTGGTGCCTGGGCCCGA
>NW_020687240.1:0-8301 GCF_002925995.2 Terrapene triunguis | reverse complement strand
AATTTTAAGCATCATTTTCGTTCTCAGTGACCCAGAATTAGTAAAGTCTGACTACATTTATTTCAGAAGCATTTTGGCTGTAGAGCAGTGTTATTAATCAACAATTAATACAGCACAATACAGAATACAGAAAGAAAAAGCATAATTTAGCAAACACTCTGAAATTGGTGAAGTGAGAGCAGCTTGTCCACTTCCAACTAAATTGCGACAAACTCTTCCCTTTTATAGGGTGTGGGACAAAGAAATTCCTTTGGGGGGGAACAGAAGCTACTTTTCTGATAAGGTAAAGGGATTTATAACTATGTAATTATTATTATTAATATCTTGGAAACAAGCAATTCCTTATGAGCTCAAACTTTCAAAATGGGTAATTTCTTAAACCACAGACAACATCTGCAATAACATACACAAATCATGTCAAACCAACCTGATAGCTTTCTTTGACAGGGTAACAAGCCTTGTGGATAGGAGGGAAGTGATAGATGTGGTATATCTTGACTTTAGTAAGGCCTTTGCTACTGTCTCGCATGACCTTCTCATAAACAAACTAGGGAAATACAACCTAGATGGAGCTACTATAAGATGGTGCATTACTGGTTGGAAAATCGTTCCTAGAGAGTAGTTATCAGTGGTTCACAGTCATGCTGGAAGGGCATAACGAGTGGGGTCCCACAGGGATCGGTTCTGGATCTGGTTCTGTTCAATATCTTCATCAGTGATTTAGATAATGACATAAAGAGTACACTTGTATAGTTTGCAGACGATACTAAGCTGAGGGGGGGTTGCAAGTGCTTTGGAGGATATGATTAAAATTCAAAATGATCTGGACAAACTGGAGAAATGGTCTGAAATAAATAGGATGAAATTCAATAAGGACAAATACAAAGTACTCCAGTTAGGAGTTCTGTGATTCTATGAAGCACCTCCTATCGATCACCAGTATTCTGTAATTGATGAGACGTGTGATAACAAACTTCCCTTATCAAAAACCAAAGGTCCCTCTCTGGACATGTGGACACAATTCTCTACAGGTCAGCAAGATCAAAGTAAAACATTATATACATTCCATTACTGATTGTATATATATTCCTTCATTGGTCACCCACTGTGGTTGATCAAATCTAAGCACAAAGAACTTTTCAGTTTGATATGTTCAGAGCACTAGATTTTATAGATACAAAGCACTTAGGTTTATACACAAACACACACACACACACCAGAATTGTAGGAGTTTAAATATTTACTAACACAGCACTGAAATTAAAGTGCTTGAGTGCAATATAGCACATGACAATCAAATGGCTCCTCTTTTCCCAAATGTTTTTTACAACCCATGCCTACACACTGTGGTGCTCTGTCACTGTCCAATGGCTGGGCCACACAGCATATGTCTACACTGCAATACTCACAGCTGACCCATGACAACTTATTCGGGCTCAGGCTGTGGGGCTATAAAATTGCAATGTAGACATTTGGGCTCAGGCCAGAGCCTGGTCTATGGGTCCCCCTACTGCTGTTGCCCCATCCAGGGTTGCTGCATTATATGTTTACTCTTAGCTGGGAACTACATAAACATTGACCAGTTCAAATAAAACTAGATTCACCTATGAAGAATGGGACTGCCAAAGAAGCCCAAGAGAGGCACTCAACTTACACTGGATTTCAATGGGATTTAAGCATCTCACTCCTTTAGACTCTTTTTAAAAATCCCAGCTGAAACAACTAACCCAGTCCTAACATTTTAGAAGTTTTGGGAAATGTTCACTAAACAGAGGTATTCTCTTCAAAATTCTCATTACCGTCTCTACTTTTGAATAATGGAAAATTAAAAATAGAAGGGAATCCATTCTGTTGGAGAAAATGGAAGTAATCACATATCTGATTGTGATCTGTACTGTACCATACAAGACTTAATAGCTACGTTTCTAAACTTGACATGGGGGACATTTAGGTGTAGTAACATGAACTGCTTAGAGGCATTCTGGTCAAGTGCTAGTAAAAACTTTGTAATAATCTCTATAGCATAATTTCTACAAGAAACTGAGCATATATTCCCCATATGATCCTACATAGCTTTCATTATTGCTAAGGTTGTCACAACCAGTGCTATCATTTCAGTTTTTCAGGGCAAGGTGCGGGGTATGAATTAGGAGGGTGTTTTTCTTTTTTAAATGAAAACCAGTTGATCTAAATATTGGAATTTCTGATTGTGGACATCTAAAAAAATAAATGAAGAAATTAACCTTTGGAAATGCCTTTTTTTTTACATATTACAATATCTATCTGGGACTAGTTTGGTTTGTTTCTAGAGGAAATATATAGACACTAATTACAAGTAAAATCTCTGCTTTATTACGGATTAAACAGAAAAATTTGAATGACACATGGGAACTGTTTAAGAACATTTCCTAGATGCCAAAAAAGCCACACCGGAGAAATTTTGTATGCAGTGTTGTTTCAGCCGTGTAAGTTCCAGGATATTAGAGAGACAAGGTCGGTGAGGTAATATCTTTTATTGGACCAACTTCTGTTGGTGAGAGAGACAAGCTTTTGCATTCTTCTTCAGGTATGGGAAACATACTCGGAGTGTCACAGCTAAATACAAGGTTGAACAGATTGTTTAGCATAAGTACATGCATATTTCAATGGGCCATTCAAGGTGAAGTGGCCTGTTAACACTTCTCCAGTCATAGAGGGGAAGTGAGGAAAACAGGCAGGTGGCAGGGTAGTTAGTGGGTTATAGATTGTTATAATAATCTATAAATCTACTGTCTCTATTCACTCTATGATCGTTAATGTGTAGCAAAGTTATGAATTTAAGCTCCCAGACTCATCTTTTGAAAGTGTTGTGCAGGTTCCCTTTGAGAATGAGGACCAATAGGTCAGCTATAGAGCGATGGCTTTGTGAAAAGTGCTCAACCACAGGTGATAGGGTGCCTTTTATCACTTTCCTGTATGAGTTCATTCAAGAGTCTAGTGACTGTCTGGTTTCATTCACATAGTAGTTATTGGGGCATTTAGTGCACTGGATGAGGCACACCACATGTTGCGATAGGCATGTGTAGGACCCACAAATCTTAACAGGTGTAGTTTTGAGAAAGACAACACTGGTAAAAAAAACAACCTTAGATAGAAAGAGAAACCATCTTTATCAGAAATACTATATATATATATATATATATATATATATAATGACAAAAGGCAAGTTGATAGAAATGAATATTATTTAGAAACTAATACATGTAGAAAGTTCATAAGGTCTGCAGACTTAGGCTATGTCTACACTTTCAAGCTTACTTCAGTACAGCTGTACCACTACAGCCGCGCCACTGTAAGAGCGCTCATATAGCTGCGTTATGCAGACAGGAGAGAGCTCTCCTGTCAACATAATAAAACCAGCTCAACAAGTGGTGATAGCTATGTCAACGGGAGAGCGTCTCCTGACAACATAATTGTAAACAGGGAATAATCATCAAGTGTGCGTATTTCCATTGAGGTCCTGCAGGAATTGCTTCTTTGCCTTAAGCTACTTAACATTTTTATCAATGACATATAAGAAAACATAAAATCATCACTACTAAAGTTTGGAGAAAACACAAAGATTGGGGGACTGGTAAATACTTAAGAGGACAAACACTTGGATCGCTTAGTAAGATGGCATAAGTAAACAATATGTGTTCCAATATGGCCAAATGTAAAGTCATACATTTAGGAAAAATGAATGCAGGCCACATTTACAGCATAGGGGACTTTATCATGGAAAGCAATGACTCGGAAAAAGAATTGTGGGTCATGGTAGATAATCAGCTGAACATGAGCTCCCATGGTGACACTATGGTCAGAAGGGCTAATGCAATTCTGGGATGCATAAAAAGGAGACTATCAAGTCAGGGAAGATAGTTTATATTACCTCAATAATTGACAATGGTGTGACTAGCACTGCTTTAATTTCAGTGAACACAATTCAAGAAGGTTGTTGAAAAATTGGAGAGGGTTTAGAGAAGAGTCCAAAGAATGATTACAGGACTGGAAAACATGCTTTATAGTGAAAGACTCAAGGAGCTGTATCTATTTAGTTTATTGAATGAGACAATTAAGGGGTGATTTGATCAGAGTCTAGAAGTACCTACACAGGGAACAGAAATTTGATAATGGGGAGCAAACAAAAGTATAACAAGATTCACTGGCTGGAAGATTTGGAATAAAATAAAACAGATTCAGACTAAAAATAAGGTGCACATTTTTAACAGTGAGGTTAACCGACCTGTAGAACAATTTAAAGGTTGTGGTAGATTCTCCATCACTGGCAATTTTTAATTCAAGATTGGATGTTTTTCTAAAGGATATGCTGTAGTTCAAATAGGAATTGGTTTAGTGAAGTCCCATGACCTGTGTTATGCAGGAGGTCAGACTAGAAGATCACAATGGTCCCTGCTGCCTTTATAATCTATGAATCTATTTCCCTACCTCACAGGGGTGTTGTGAGCATAAATACTTTAAAGGCTGTGAAGTGCTTAGATTCTACAGTAATGATGACCATATAAGTGCAAAAGTTGAATAGATACCTATTTTAGTGGGAAATGTGAGGCACAGGAGTGAAATAACTCGCCCAAGACCAAATAGTGAGACACGAATAGAATTAAGGACTTCTGACCCACAAACCTGTGTCTATTCCACTATTTCTGAGGTATTTATTGTTCTAATAGAAGAAAAAAAGATGTAATCTAATCAGCCTTTCAAGCATCACTCCTCACCCCCCCCCCCAATTATATCTTGAAAACAAGATGAGAAAAGATAGTGAGAGCAAGCACCTTTTCTATGTAGCCCAATAACTGGTATCCCCTTCAACTACTTATTGACCTACTCTGTGTCTATTGTTGACGGGAACATAATTACTGCAATTATGTGAAGAAATTGGAAAATATATTTATCATTGCTTGTTTACAGAATAGTGTTCATGGTATTACAGTATTATTAAATTCATGTTTGTTGTCTTTTTTCTAATTATAAAATAGAAACAAAATAGCCCATTCAAGTGAAATTCTAGCACTACTCCAGGGATCGGCAACCTTTGGCATGCAGCCTGGGCCGGTTTGTTTACCTGCTGCGTCCGCAGGTTCGGCTGATTGCGGCTCTCACTGGCCACGGTTCGCCGCTCCAGGCCAATGGGGCCTTTGGGAAGCGGCGTGGGCCAAGGGATGTGCTGGCCGCCGCTTCCCGCCACCCCCATTGGCCTGGAGAGGCGAACCGCAGCCAGTGGGAGCCGTGATCGGCCGAACCTGCGGACGTGGCAGGTAAACAAAGCGGCCCGGCCCGCCAGGGTCCTTACCCTGGCGGGCTGCGTGCCAAAGGTTGCCGATCCCTGCACTACTCTGTAGTTCAAGGACTATTGCTTAGCAAGATGTGGTAGGCATGATTCTGTTCAGAAGCCAACTTTGCCAAGACTGGCAAAATATCTATAGGGACTAGCAAATAAATCCCGTACATGGTCTTTGAAAAGCATTTACAAAAAATGTTTGGGTTCCAAGTCAAGCATTGGTAATTGTTTTCTCTTAGTACTCTGAAATCACCAATTTTAACTATCACTCTGAGATCTGGAGACTAAATATTTGTCAGCTGCCCAATTTGTTCTGAAAATGCTAGCTCTCAAGAGAAATCTTAGTGTTTCAATATGTGTCTGTCACATTAGACTTCTGTTGCCAGTGCTATAAAATGTGCAACCCTATGAAAGGATACAAAAGGATCGCATTGCTTAGAGCCTAACATGCTTCCTAATTGGGGAAAAAAAAGAATCTCAGAAGCAGACTTTTGCCCAGCAACAAAAAGTAACAGATCATTAAATTATATCCTGTATGTTGCTTTGCTTATGTTTTCCTGTAGGAAACGTATTATTAAGCTGTTGTAGTGTTTCCACTGTTTAGCTTACTAAAGCAATTCTTTACCATAGTTCTTCTCAACATTGGCTTCCTAGAGCAAGACATGGTAAGCATTTCCTTGTTATTACCATACTCAGATGCTCAAAAGGTCAGCATGGAAACCTGGGGGGGGGGGGAAAGTATGCCTTCATTTTTTATGTTTCTCATTTCAAAGACATGCAAAAGCTGGTTCAAACCCAGTTCAATACTGTTAAAAAATTATTACCATCTAATGACAGTTTGGTAGTATGTGAAAAAATGAACTAGTAGTTTTAGCCCAGTTCACAATGGATAGGTATCCACATACCAAGTATCATCCCAATTGGGCATTATTGTTGGGTAGTAACAGCAGAGGAAGCCAAAGACTAAGGGAGAGGAAGGCATTAGTCTAGGGCTTGGGAGAGCCGGGTACAAATCCCTCCTCTGGCACACTCTTCCTGTGTGATCTTACGTGTTTCACGTGGGCCCAGATACTCAAAGTATGTTCCATTGAAGTTAGGAGCCTAAATACCTTTGGGGATCTGGGCCTCAGTTCCCCATCCCTAAAATGGGGACAAGAGTAATCCTCTATCTCACAGTGCTGTTGTGAGGATAAATGGTTTGGAGATTAGGAGGTGCTCAGATATTATGATAGTGGGTGTCTTATAAGATAGATCAAATGGGCAAGTTACACCTTTACCTCGAGAGGTGGTTCTACCAGATCATAGTTGAGGCATGTTGCTGAAGTACAGTTGAATGGGAACTTGTAGTTTTTATTCTGTGGATAAAATAAGGAATACTTTTTATGGGTATCAATCCTCTACTCATCACAAATATAAGATGTGCCTGTAAAGGCAACATAGATAGCATCCTTGGAACAGGACAGTGTTTTACTGTATGTCTGTACAATACCTAACATAATGAGGACCAAGCTTGATAGAAGCCGGTAGGTATTGCTGTAACAAAAATAAGCACAGTAAAAAATAATACTTAAAATAGAAACTCAGAAACATCTTAACTATAGTGTGGCTGTTACTATCATCTGAGAAATGGCAATTTATCCATTTCTCTGTATTAGTATAATGTGAATAGGATTCCTAAGCATTTCATATTTACTTTTAGTCCTTATTTTTTTCTGTTTCTAGGAGGGCTATATGGGAATTTCATTAAAAATTACTGAATGTAAAACCGCTAAGATGCTTCTGTTTCATCTGCATTAAATTAACCATTTGACTGCGGCATAAATCATCATCTTCTCTGTGGTTCATATTCAGATTTTGGCCTTTGATTTGAAAGTTCCATACAGCTCTAGAGAATTATTCTCCTCCTTCATTTATATTGTCACCTTGAAGGTATTTATAGGCTATGAACATGATCCCTTGAGTCTTTTCATTTCATTTCTACACTGTGCAAATTTATCTTCCCTCAGTCATTTCTAGAATCCCTGTATCATTTTTGTTGCCCTTCATTGTCATTCTTCTCAGTTTTACATCTCCTTCCTAATATACTGCACAAGTATATTAATTTGGGCAATATTCATCTGACTGAAAAGTACTAAAATTAGTGTTCTTCAGTAAATTTCCTATTCAGTTTGCCCATCCTTAAGAGGAAGGATTAAATAGCAAAGCACATAGTACAGTTCTGGAGCAGTACTTTTTAAAGAAAGCCATCCTTGACAAATGATAAAAATATAGAATAACTTTCCATGCTTATGGTAGCTCTGCACAATATCCCATCACCACCATTGTACAGCGTGAAGTGTCTTTCAGCATAGCATTGTTACTGTTATAATAGGAGGAAATTGCTCAAACAGTTCCCTGTGATACAACAGTGTATCGTATCTGCCCAAGCCAAGAAGGCATTTTCTGTTTCAGGACTTTTTATCAGCACAGACAAGAATCAGAGGGCAATCTGAGTTAGATAGAGTATCACTGTTTCCTGTTGCACCAAAATTAAATTGGAGATTGAGGAGAGCATTTGTTGAGTTGCCCTAAATAACAGTACTTCATTTTATGCTGATTTGTTATCTTCCAATACCTAAATGCTATTTTAACTTCACAACAACAATAGCGCAGATGCAACTAATATATAATATGCCATCTGATCAAACATTATGTAGCACTACTTCTTTGGAGAACACATACTAATAAGAAAGTCTGTAAAGTTCAATGCTAGGTGAAAAGTGAATGGAACATATTTTATAAAGAGGAAAAAATGTAAAACACAAAAATAGGAGAGAATAATGAAAATGAATGAAAGTGAGGGAAAAAAGCAGGAGGAGAGAAAAAACAAAGAACATAAGAACGTACATACTGGGTCAGACCAATGATCCATCTAGCCCAGTATCCTGGCTTCTGACAGTGGCCAATGCCAGGTGCTTCAGAGGGAATGAACAGAACAGGGCAAT
>NW_020687239.1:0-6282 GCF_002925995.2 Terrapene triunguis | reverse complement strand
CCCCAGGAATTGGGCCCCGCTCTTGCTAAAGCCGGCCCTGGGTGAGAGCCCAGACAGGGCCCAGGGAAACCGCCCTTTTTTGTCCCTGAGCACCCTGGGGTCTCCACCAAATGCAAGAGCATAATTAAAGCCCCCGTCTTTCCCAGCTTCTCCCTGACAGGGAGGGGGCAGCTTTGTCAGGAGATCCCTCATGTCACATGGGATATGTTGGGACCACCAAGTGACAGAGGGCACGGGAAGCTGCTGGGAGCCATGGGGCACACAGCCCCCTGTCCCCACTGTTTTCAGAGGAGGTGACCCCCCACCCAGAAGCTACAGGGCATGTCTTGGAGCCGGGTGGCCACTCCAGGGTCTGCATCTGGGGGTTTCATCAGTGTCCAATGGGTGTGTTTTGAAGATGTCTGGGGTGGATTTACAGGCTTCTGCGATGTCTCTGCGTTAGGGTGACCAGAGAGCAAGTGTGAAAAATCGGGACGGGGGTGGGGGGTAATAGGAGCCTATATAAGAAAAAGACCCAAAAATCGGGACTGTCCCTATAAAATCGGGACATCTGGTCACCCTACTCTGCGTCTGTGTGTTATTGCAGGTCACTTGTGAGTGGAGCTGGGTGATGAATTGATGTTTTGGGCTGGCAGCAAACTGAAAAATCAGAGCAGATGTTCGGGTCGGTTCCAAACATGTTTGGAATTTGTTAGTAAACCGGGAAAGTCTGTTTCTGGTCATAGAAAATGTTTCATTCAGGGCAGCTTCCTAAAAGTGCCTGCCCGTCCCAACCTTTGGCCAGTGATTCAAAATTTGCCTGGGATGTGGGAGACCCACATTTGGGACCCCACTTTGGAGCAGGGTTTTGAACTCAGCATTTAAGAAAGATGTGAACAAATTAGAGAAAATCCAGAGGAGAACAACAAAAATTATGAAAGGTTTAAAAACCTGAACTATGAAGAAAGGTTAAAAAAACTTGGCATGTTAAGGTTTGAGAAAAATAGACTGAAGGGGAACCTGATAGCCATCTTCAAATCTGTTAAGGAAGGACTGTTATAGAGAGGATGGGGATCAATTGTTCTCAGTTCCTCTGAAGGTAGGACAAGAACTAATGGGCTTAATCTGCAGCAAGGGAGGTTTAGGTTCGATACTAGGAAAAACTTTCTAAGGATAAGGGAAGTTAAGCTCTGGAATAGTTTTCAAGGGAGGTTGTGGAATCCCCATCCTCGGAGGTTATTGACAAGAGGTTGGACAAACCCCTGTCAGGGATGCTCAAGGTCAGGAATTCTCAAGGGGGTACCCGGCCCCCTGGGGGTCCGTGAGGCCTTTCAGGGGGGCTGCGGGACCCCGCAGCTGAAACCAGCACCCGAGCCCTGGCCCCCCACATCGCGGGGCTGAAACCCCGAACACCTCGTGTCCCCTTGTTTAATGAGGGGCAGTCCCCAGGGCAGCTCCATCCCTCCCCACTTTCTCCTCTCCCCGCCCCCGAGCCCCACCCCTGGCCAGGTGGGAGGCAGGACGCTGGAGTCCCGCAGTGCAGGAAGCTGCTGCTGCAGCTGGTGTCATGGAGCAGGGCAGTCAGGGCGTCCCCTATCTGCTGCTGCTGCCCGGGGATGCGGCTGCTCCTCAGCTCCCGCAGCCGGGAAGAGCCGCCCAGGCAGGGGGACCCCGGACTGTCGCTGGCAGGGGACTCCTCCTGGCACATGGCCCCAGCTAACCCCTCCTTGCACCCTGACCTACCCCCTCCCTGTACCTTGACCTACCCCCTGCCCACACACAGCCCCTAGCTACCCCCTCCCTGCACCCTGAGCTACCCCCTGCTTGCACCCTGAGCTACCCCCTGCCCGCACACAGCCCCTAGGTACCCATCCCTGCACCTTGAGCTACCCCTCTGCCTGCACCCTGACCTACCCCCTCCCTACACGCTCAGCTATCCCCTCCCTGCACCCTCAACTACCCCCTGCCTACACCCTCAGCTACCCCGTGCCCGCAAACAGCCCCTAGCTACCCCTTCCCTGCACCCTGACCTACCCCCTCCCTACACCCTCTGCTACCCCCTGCCCACACACAGCCCCTAGCTACCCCTCCCTGCACCCTGAGCTACCCCCTGCCTGCACCCAACGAATCCCCTCCCTACACCGTCAGCTACCCCCAGCCTGCACCCTCAACTGCCCTGTGCCCACAAACTGCCCCTAGCTACCCCTCCCTGCACCCTGACCTACTCCCTCCCGGCACCCTGACCTACCCCCTCCCGGCACCCTGACCTACCCCCTGCCCGCACACAGCCCCTAGCAACCCCGCCCTGCACCCTGAGCTACCCACTCCCTACATCCTCAGCTACCCCCTGCCAGCACAAAGCCCCTAGCTACCCCTCCCTGAACCCTGAGCTACCCCGTGCCTGCACCCTGACCCACCCCCTCAGCTACCCCCTGCCACCCCATGCCCACAAACAGCCCCTAGCTACTCCCTCCCTGCACCCTGACCTACCCTCTCCCGGCACCCTGACCTACCCTCTCCCTACACACTCAGCTACCCCCTGCCCGCACACACCCCCTAGCTACCTCCTGCACCCTGACCTACCCCCTGCCTGCATCCTGAGCTACCCCCTCCCTACACCCTCAGCTACCCCCTGCCTGCACACAGCCCTTAGCTGCTCCCCGCACCCTGAGCTACCCCATCCCTGCACCCTGACATACCCCCTCCCTGCACCCTCAGCTACCCCCTGCCTACACTCTCAGCTACCCCGTGCCCACAAACAGCCCCTAGCTACCCTCTCCCTGCACCCTGACCTACCGCCTCCCTGCACCCTGACCGACCGCCTCCCTGCACCCTCAGCTACACCCCTGCCTGCACACAGCCCCTAGCTACCCGCTCCCTGCACCCTGACCTACCCCCTCCCTGTATCCTCTGCTACCCCCCTGCCCGCACACAGGCCCTAGCTATCCCCTCCCTGCACTCCGAGCTACTCCCCTGAGACCACCCTGAGCTACCCTCTCCCTGCACCCTCAGCTTCCCCCTGGCTGCAACCTGAGCTACCCCCTGCCTACAACCTGAGCTACCCCATGCCTGCACCCTCAGCTACCCCTCCAAGCACCCACAACTACCCCCTGCCCGCACAGAGCCCCTAGCTACCCCCCTCCTGCCCCCTCCGCTACCCCCTCCCTGCCCCCTCCGCTACCCCCTTCCCTCACACCGCCCTTAACTACCCCCGGTCTGCACCCTGTGCTACCCCCTCCCTTCACCCTCAGCTACCCCCTGCCTGCGCCCTGAGCTAACTCCCTGTACCCTGAGCTACGCCCTTCCCTCACACAGCCCTTAGCTACCCCATGCCTACAACCTGAGCTCCCTGCTCCCTGAGCTACCCCCTCCCTGCACCCTCAGCTACCCCCTGCCCTCACACAAACCTTAGCTACCCCCTCCCTGCACTCTCAGCAACCCCCTACCCGCACACAGCTCCTAGCTATCCCCTCCCTGCACCCTCAGCTACCCCCTGCCCCCACACAGCCCCCAGTTAACCCCACCCTACACCCTGAGCTACCCTATCATAGAAGCATAGAATATCAGGGTTGGAAGGGACCTCAGGAGGTCATCTAGTCCAATCCCCTGCTCAAAGCAGGACCAATCCCCAGTGAAATCATCCCAGCCAGGGCTTTGCCAAGCCTGACCTTATAAACCTCTAAGGAAGGAGATTCCACCACCTCCCTAGGTAACCCATTCCAGTGCTTCACCACCCTCCTAGTGAAAAAGTTTTTCCTTGACCCTTAGCACACAGCCCCAAGCTACCCCCTTCCTGCATCCTGATCTACCCCCATTCCCACGCACAGCCCCTAGCTATCTCTCTCTGTTCATGGTGAGATTCCCCCCTGCCTCTACATAGCTCCTAACTGCCCCTCTCTCTGCGCCCTGAGCTACCCACCTGCCTGGAAACTGGCCCTAGCTACCCCATCCCTGCACCCTGAGCTACCCCCCTGCCTGCCCCTTGAGTTACACCCTCCCTGCACCCTGAGCTACAGTCCTAGTGCCCCATAGGATCTGTAGATCCACTAAGACATGTATTCCTGTGACAAGGTACCAGTTCAATCAGCACACCAGAGTGCTGTGTCTAGACTAGTACAAAGATGCCTCTCCTAGGACTTCTCCTTTTATACACTGATATAAAGAAGTCACATATTCCACTTTAGATCTTATCACTTACTACCCTTATCACCACTGTTTCTCCTTTTTCCTGGTAGTTCAAACAAACATCCTTATCCATTATCTTGTCAGCCCCTCTTTATCCTTAGGAGCAGACGGTCTGTTCCTGTGCCATCTCTTAATCCTGTATCTATGGAGTTACTTGAGAACTCTGTGTGTCTCTGTACCATCCTCTCAGGTCAGGAGTGTGATTACTTGGTTAGCCAATACCCAGTGTGTTACTATTCTCTCAAGGCCAGGCCTACTTCAGTTCACAGCCTTTGCTTCATACTGGTAGTTATGCCTAGAGCTCCAGCAAGGCCTGCACTCACATTCCCACACTCGTCACACAGAACTTCAGACGAATGTGCATTAACCTCTAGGAGATCACAGGGGAGTCCTGTGGGCATAGGGCAGAACAAAACATTGGCAGATTCCACCTGTGACCATGGAGAGCTTAAACATGGTGCACTCTGGGGCAGGGCAGAAAATGGATGTTTTCCCCCCCTGTGGAAACTTTAAATGAATTTCCATTGAAATTTTCAGCAATAAAATTTTAACTTTTCATTGAAAAGCTGATAACCTGAAAAGTGTGTGTGAGGGGGAGGGGAATATTAGGTTTCAGCCACTGAAAGCTGAAGATTTTCAGCTGAAAACTTCCAAAAACAAAAATATTTTGGGGTTTTTGGTTTTCCAACGAAAAATAAAAAATGTTCAAAGAAAGCAGAGACTCCACAAATAAATAAAATAAAATACATTGTTTAGTCAAAATCTACATTTCTATTGAAAATCGGTCTTGATTTAAAATTCTCAGCGGGCCCTGGTGTACTCATCATTACGAATGTGTTGTTTCCTCAGTACCTTGGTGGGCTGGTACTGTACAGTCAGGTATCATACAGCACAATCCCTGCCCTGACAATCTGCTGTAGGTTATACTCTGAACTGGAGTGTTAAACTTTCCAATATCCTTTGCAACTGTCTGCCCTGCATATGTCTGTGGCTGGCCTAGCTACCCAGTCAGTCTGTCAGCGTCAGGCCCTGGGTACACACCAGATCTACACACCTCTTGCCCATTAGGTGGCTCAGGCACCTCAGATAGAGCATCTTCTTCCCTCTTCAGTCCGACACTGGATCATCGTATCTGGTACCTATTGCACTTTTGCTCAGAGGGAGACTCCCCACACCTAGGCTTTGGGGCTGTCTCTATCATAGGTCCAAACCAGAACCCCAAGTCCATACCCCCAAACTCTGGGGAAGGTCAGATGAGGATCTGCAGCTGGAGCGAAACCTCAGGGCCCATCTCCAGTTGCTCTGTCCCAGTCCAACATCTTCCTTCCCCCTGGTCCCCTCTTGCACTGATCAACCACAGTCATAGAATATCAGGGTTGGCAGGGACCTCAGGAGGTCATCTAGTCCAACCCCCTGCTCAAAACAGGAACAATCCACAGACAGATTTTTACCCCAGATGGCCCCTTCAAGGATTGAATTCACAATTCTGGGTTTAGCAGGCCAATGCTCAAACCACTGAACTATCCCTCCCCCCTTAACGTTTAGAAATGTGAGCCTGTTTGGAGTCTTTAAACCGAGAGGGGACGTCTCTTGCTACCAGACATGCTCTGGCTGAGCCAGAAGTTAGCAGCTCAATGCAGGGATCCATCGGGGAGGCTCTCTGGCCTGGGCTGTACAGACATTCTGACTAGTTAAATTGGCCCCTTCTGGCCTTTAAATCTACGACTATGAAAATAAACTGCCCTGGAAACCTCATGAGAACAGACTAAATGGAGAGAAAAACAGAATGAGGCAGGTTAAAGTGTGAGGACAAAAATAATACCATGTGAGTGGGTTCTTCAATCCCACATCACAGCATGTGATACGCCCCCGCTCCGCTGGGCTGCTACTCGTGGTCAGGCTGGGGACAGCTCACTGCTGGGTGGGGGAAGTAGTGTCTGCTCAGGTGACTCTGCAGATGCTCAGGGCACTGTCGGCTCATCCAGCAGTTCCCTCCCTGTGCAGCTGCACAAAGCAGTTGGACTGGGTAAGCAGAGAATCACTGAGCAGGAACCACAGTTTAGGGCACCACCACTCCCCCTGGCTTGACTGGAGTGAGCCCTTTTATAGCATCAGAGG
>NW_020687238.1:0-6749 GCF_002925995.2 Terrapene triunguis | reverse complement strand
TTATATTTCTAGTTTTAGATACAAGAGTGGTACATTTATACAAATCGGATGATCACACTCAGGCCTGGTCTACACTACGAGTTTAGGTCGACTTTAGCCGCGTTAAATCGACTTAAGCCTGGACACGTTTACACTACGAAGCCCTTTCTGTCGACTTAAAGGGCCCTTTAAACCGGTTTCCTAACACCACCTCGACAAGGGGATTAGCGATAAAATCGGCCTTAGGGGGTCGGAATTGGGTTAGTGTGGACGGAATTCGACATTACTGGCCTCCGGGAGCTATCCCACAGTGCTTCATTGTGACCGCTCTGGACAGCACTCTCATCTCAGATGCACTGGCCAGGTAGACAGGAAAAGCCCCGCGAACGTTTGAATTTCATTTCCTGTTTGCTCAGCGTGGAGAGCACAGGTGACCATGCAGAGCCCATCAGCACAGGTAACCATGATGGAGTCCCAGTCCCAGTCCCAGTCCCAGGATCGCAGAAGAGCTCCAGCCTGGACCGAACGGGAGGTACAGGATCTGATCGCCATCTGGGGAGATGAAGCAGTGCTCGCCGAACTCCGAAACAGTAAAAGAAACGGCAAAACATTAGAAAAGATCTCCAAGGCCATGAAGGACAGAGGCCATAACAGGGACGCGCGGCAGTGCCGCGTGAAAATTAAGGAGCTAAGGCAAGCCTACCACAAAGTCAGAGACGCAAACGGAAGGTCCGGGGCTGAGCCGCAAACATGCCGCTACTACGCGGAGCTGCATGCCATTCTAGGGCGTGCAGCCACCACTAGCCCAAGCGTGTTCTATGAGTCCCTCTCTGCAAACGGGGAAGCGGGTTCGGCGGACGAGGAAGATGAGGATGGAGAGAACATAGATAGCTCACAGCAGCAAGGAAGCGGAGAAACCAGTTACCCCAACAGCCAGGATATGTTTGTCACCCTGGACCTGGAAACAGTAACCCCCGAACTCACCCAAGACCCTGAGGGCACACAGGGGACCTCTGGTGAGTGTACTTTTGTAAATATTACACATGGTTTAAAAACAAGCGTGTTTAATGATTAATGATTCATTTGCCCTGGCAATCGCGGCCAGTACAGCTACTGGAAAAGTCTGTTAACGTGTATGGGGATGGAGCGGAAATCCTCCAGGGACATCTCCAGAAAGCTCTCCTTCATGTACTCCCAAAGCCTTTGCAAAAGGTTTCTGGGGAGGGCTGCCTTATCCCGTCCGCCATGGTAGGACACTTTACCACGCCAGGCCAGTAGCACGTAGTCTGGAATCATTGCATAACAAAGCATGGCAGCGTATGGTCCTGGTGTTTGCTGGCATGCAGACAACATCCATTCCTTATCTCTCTTTGTTATCCTCAGGAGAGTGATATCATTCACGGTCACCTGGTTAAAATGGGGCAATTTTATTAAGGGGACATTCAGAGGTGCCCCTTCCTGCTCTGCTGAACAGAAATATTCCCCGCTGTTAACCACGCGGTGGGGGGGAGGGGTGAAGTGACCATCCCAGAGAATTGGGTGTGTGGGGGAGGGGAGTTAGTTGGGTTTGTGCTGCATGTTAAACCTGAAATCGCAGCCCCTCCTTTTACATTGCAAACCCATTTTAAATGGCACGGGTGCTTGGTATGGGAAATGAGGGCAGAACTGTTTGAAACCATCCCCTCATGTTAAGAAGGTTAAAAAAGCCCAAAGACTATATGTCTTACCATGGCTGCCTGCAAGCTGAAATCTGTGTCCTGGCACTGCGTGAGTGATCTCTCACAGCAAACCAGGAGACTCTCAATATAAGAGGAAAAATGCGACCTTGTAACGAAAGCACATGTGCTGTGTGATGTTGTGAACAGCAAAATCTAACGTGAAAGAGTCTACCCATTGTTCTCTAAAATGTATCTTTTTTAACAACCTCTCCCTTCTCCACCAGCTGCAAATCTTACTCCTTCGCAGAGGCTAGTGAATATTCGAAGAAGGAAGCGAAGGACACGTGACGAAATGTTTACTGAACTTCAGACTGCCTCCCACGCTGACAGAGCACAGCTGAATGCGTGGAGGCAGTCAATGACTGATTTTAAAAAAGCCCAATATGAGCGAGAGGAGAGGTGGCGTGCTGAAGAGGAGAAGTTGCGTTCTGAAACGCGGGCTGAAGAGGAGAGGTGGCGTCAACTTGTACTCAGAAAGCAAGAGTCGATGCTCCGGCTGCTGGAGCATCAAAGTGATATGCTCCTGCGTATGGTTGAGCTGCAGGAAAGGCAGCAGGAGCAGAGACCGCCGCTACAGCCCCTCTGTAACCAGCAGCCATCCTCCCCAAGTCCCATTGCCTCCTCACCCAGACGCCCAAGAACACGGTGGGGGGGCCTTCGGCCACCCACTCACTCCAGCCTAGATGATTTCCAGTGCAATAAGTTGTAAAGTTTTAAATTGCAGTGTGTCCTTTTCCTTCCCTCCTCCCCCACCCATCCCGGGCTACCTTTCCAATTATCCCCCTAGTTGTGTGCTGAATTAATAAAGAATGCATGAATGTGAAGCAACAATGACTTTATTGCCTCTGCAAGTGGTGCTCGAAGGGGGGAGGGTAGTAGGGGAGGGTGGGGTGGTTGGTTTGCAGGGAAGTAGAGTTAACAGGGTGGTGGGGGAGGGGCAGAGGGTTCATCAAGGAGCAACAAACAGAAGTTTCACTCCGTAGCCTGGCCAGTCACAAAACTGGTTTTCAACGCTTCTCTGATGCGCACCGCGCCCTGCTGTGCTCCTCTAACCGCCCTGGTGTCTGGCTGCGCGTAATCAGCGGCCAGGCGATTTGCCTCAACCTCCCACCCCGCCATAAATGTCTCCCCCTTACTTTCACAGATATTGTGGAGCGCACAGCAAGCAGCAATAACAATGGGGAGATTCTTTTCGCTGAGGTCTGAGCGAGTCAGTAAGCTGCGCCAGCGCGCTTTTAAACGGCCAAATGCACATTCCACCACCATTCGGCACTTGCTCAGCCTGTAGTTGAACAGGTCCTGACTACTGTCCAGGCTGCCTGTGTACGGCTTCATGAGCCATGGCATTAAGGGGTAGGCTGGGTCCCCAAGGATCACGATAGGCATTTCAACATCCCCAATGGTTATTTTCTGGTCCGGGAAGAAAGTCCCTTCCTCCAGCTTTCGAAACAGAAGAGACTGCCTGAAGACGTGAGCATCATGTACCCTTCCCGGCCAGCCCACGTTGATGTCGGTGAAACGTCCCTTGTGATCCACCAGGGCTTGCAGCAGCATTGAAAAGTACCCCTTGCGGTTTATGTAGTCGGCGGCTTGGTGCGCCGGTGCCAAGATAGGGATATGGGTTCCGTCTATGGCCCCACCACAGTTTGGGAATCCCATTGCAGCAAAGCCATCCACTATGGTCTGCACGTTTCCCAGAGTCACTACCCTTGATATCACCAGGTCTCTCATTGCCCTGGCAACTTGGATCACAGCAGCCCCCACAGTAGATTTGCCCACTCCAAATTGATTCCCGACTGACCGGTAGCTGTCTGGCGTTGCAAGCTTCCACAGGGCTATCGCCACTCGCTTCTCCACTGTGAGGGCTGCTCTCATCCTGGTATTCTGGCGCTTCAGGGCAGGGGAAAGCAAGTCACAAAGTTCCATGAAAGTGCCCTTACGCATGCGAAAGTTTCGCAGCCACTGGGCATCGTCCCAGACCTGCAACACGATGCGGTCCCACCACTCTGTGCTTGTTTCCCGGGCCCAGAAACGGCGGTCCACGGCATGAACCTGCCCCAGTAACACCAGGATTTCCACATTGCTGGGGCCTGTGCCTTGTGAGAGGTCCATGTCAATTTCCTCATCACTATCGTCGCCGCGCTGCAATCGCCTCCTCCTCAGCTGGTCCTGGTTTGGCTTTGGCATGTCCAGGAGGCTCTGCATGTTTTCCAGGACAATGCGCGTGGTGTTCATAGTGCTCATAATTGCCGCGGTGATCTGAGCGGGCTCCATGATCCCAGTGCTGGCTATGGCGTCTGGTTTGAAAAAAGGCGCGAAAGTAGTATCTGACGGACCAGGGGAAGAAGGGAGGGAGGGAGAGAGGGAGGGGCGAGTGACGACATGGCGTACAGGTACAGGGAATTAAATTCAAGAAAGGTGGCTTTGCATCAGGGAGAAACACAAACAACTGTCACACAGAATGCCCCCCCCCAAAGATTGAACTCAAAAGCCTGGGTTTAGCAGGAGGGAGGGCGGAAGCAAATGAATGCAGAATAAATCTATTTTTTACATCTTAAGACGACGGTGCAGCATGACTGATAGCCCTTGGCATTTTCTGGGTGCTTGGCAGCAAATACTGGGCGCTTGGCAGTAAGCCTTCAGGTCTATTGCACCATCTGATGCCCACTGCAGTATGACAACGATGGATACCAGTCGTAATATGCTATCTACTGCCCAAAAGGCAAGGGGTTGCTGCTGTGTAGCAATCTAGCCCCATCCTACGCATAGTACATCTGATAACCATCATCGTCAAGGCAAGGGGGCTGGTGCAATGCAGCCCCACGGCTGCCAGCCCCATGTCTGCCAGCACCCAGATCGCCATCGGCCTCTTCTGGGTGCTTAGCAGACAATATTGGGCACTTGGCAGAAAATAGCATACTACGACTGATAACCATCATTGTCTGCCCGGGTGCCCATGATCGACAGCCACTGCAGTACGACGACGACGGATACCAGTCGTAATAAACCATCTTCTACCAAAAGGAAAGGGGCTGGTGCAATGCAGCACCACGGCTGCCAGCCCCACGGCTGCCTGCACCCAGATCGCCAATGAAGGCTACCAGTCATGCTGCACCGTCTACCGCCAAAAGGCAGTAAGCTGCTGCTGCTGTTTAGCAATGCAGTCCCACGTTTGCCGGCACCCGGAAGACATATGGTGACGGTGAGCTGAGCGGGCTCCATGCTTGCCGTGGTATGTTGTCTGCACAGGTAACCCAGGTAAAAAGGCGCGAATCTATTGTCTGCCGTTGCTGTGACGGCGGGGGAGGGGCCTGACGCAATGTACCCAGAACCCCTCGCGGCACTGCTTTGCATCATCCGGGCATTGCGATCTCAACCCATTATTCCAATGGGCGTGGTGTTCATAGTGCTAATAATTGCCAAGGTGATCTGAGCGGGCTCCATGATCCCAGTGCTGGCTATGGCGTCTGGTCTGAAAAAAGGCGAGACATCACAGTCTATATGTATTATGTGTGCTGCCAACCCTGACATAACAACATCCTCCCCATACTCTGTATGTTCCCCCAATGACCGACAACTGACTCCTCAAATCTTTTGTACCGTTTATTTTTAAATATTCTGTAATAAAATTTATATCTGACGGACCAGGGGAGGGGGAGGGAGAGGGGGAGGGAGGGAGGGGCGAGTGACGACATGGCGTACAGGTACAGGGAATTAAAATCAAGAAAGGTGGCTTTGTATCAGGGAGAAACACAAACAACTGTCACACAGAATGCCCCCCCCCCAAAGATTGAACTCAAAAGCCTGGGTTTAGCAGGAGGGAGGGGGGAAGCAAATGAATGCAGAATAAATCTATTTTTTACATCTTAAGACGACGGTGCAGCATGACTGATAGCCCTTGGCATTTTCTGGGCGCTTGGCAGTAAGCCTTCAGGTCTACTGCACAATATGATGCCCACTGCAGTATGACAACGATGGATACCAGTCATAATATACTATCTTCTGCCCAAAAGGCAAGGGGTTGCTGCTGTGTAGCAATCTAGCCCCACGTCTGCCAGCCCCATGTCTGCCAGCACCCAGATCGCCATCGGCCTCTTCTGGGTGCTTAGCAGACAACACTGGGCACTTGGCAGAAAATAGCATACTACGACTCTGCTAACGTGCAATGAGCCAGCAGGGCGCCTGGCAGAAAATAGCATACTATGACTGATAACCATCATTGTCTGCACGGGTGCCCATGATTGACAGCCGCTGCAGTACGACGACGACGGATACCAGTCATAATATACCATCTTCTACCAAAAGGCAAGGGGCTGGTGCAATGCAGCACCACGGCTGCCAGCCCCACGGCTGCCTGCACCCAGATCGCCAATGAAGGCTACCAGTCATGCTGCACTGTCTACCGCCAAAAGGCAGTAAGCTGCTGCTGCTGTTTAGAAATGCAGTCCCACGTTTGCCGGCACCCGGAAGAGATATGGTGACGGTGAGCTGAGCTGAGCGGGCTCCATGCTTGGCGTGGTATGTTGTTTGCACAGGTAACCCAGGTAAAAAGGCGCGAATCTATTGTCTGCCGTTGCTGTGACGGCGGGGGAGGGGCCTGACGCAATGTACCCAGAACCCCTCGCGGGACTGCTTTGCATCATCCGGGCATTGCGATCTCAACCCATAATTCCAATGGGCGCCGGAGGCTCCGGGAACTGTGGAGATAGGTACCATAGTGCAATGCGCCGGAAGTCGACGCTAGCCTCGGTACTGTGGACGCGGTCCGCCGACTTCATGCACTTAGAGCATTTTAGGTGGGGACACACACAATCGGCTGCATACAACCGGTTTCTATAAAACCGGCTTCCATAAATCCGACCTAATTTTGTAGTGTAGACATAGCCTCAGTAGATTATAAGCTTTGTAATGATACCTTACAAGAGACCTTTTGCATGAAGCATATCCCAGTTACATTATATTCACTTATTATCATGTTTTTATAAAACCATATAGACTGCACAACGTCACAGGGACAAGCCTGGAAGGGAGTGGAGAGAAATGGGGGGGATC
>NW_020687237.1:0-1497 GCF_002925995.2 Terrapene triunguis | reverse complement strand
CCCCTGGCCTGGCAGGCCATCACATAGGCGCCGATTGCACTGCACAGCGCATCTTGATGCCTCTTGTACTGAGAGGTGTCAAAGATGCAGTTGTCAAAGAAGGGAATTAGGTCAATGCCCCCGTGGCACTCTCTGGCCACCCTTGTAGCCTTTTTTATTAGCCTCACTGCAGACTGAGCAGTCCCTGGTGCATCCAGCTGAGCACCCCGAGACCTCCCCCACCTTCCAGCTGTCTGCGAAGTGAATCTCATCAGATGTCCAGCTTCCATGCTTATGGTCAGATTGTCGCTGGGGTCCTGATGGGCATTGCCACAGCGCCTGAAGACAATGTTGGCGTATGTATTGTGTAAGCAGAGTCAGGATGAGCTCTACCCTGACATCTGGTGGTGAATTATGGCGAGTGTGGAAAAGAACTCCAGGGGCGGATCTTGTTTGCATAGGCACACCCACACGCCTAGCATGAGCCCACAGCAACTGAAAGTGGTTACGTTGGCTGGTGTGGGATCCCCAGTTTATCTGTTATTGGGGCAGGAAGAATAAAGTTTTGTTACCCTGATTCTGTGAATCAAGGCCAGTGGAACTGTTGTATGACAGAAGGACTGAGTGAATCCTTCACCATTACCTAAGTAGCATTTGCTTGTCAAGGGGCATGGGTTACAAAACCCAGTGAATTGAGAAAGGATGGGGACAGGTATTTGTACCTGATGGTATGGGCCCCCCTTTGAGGGTTTGAAGCACCAATTGCACCGCCTCCTCTCTCCACTGTTGAATGTCAGAGCTAACTTTGATTCCCTTAGGAGTCTAGTTACAGGCTGCTGAGCTGAATTCACTTTGGGCCAATGGTGCACCAGCACTGGGGCTCCCCTGCTATAAGAGCTGAGATCACTGAGTGCTGTGTTAACTAGTGGGGGAGCCTGAAGCTATATTGCTCAGCAGCTGGCGGAGCAATTTGTGGGGACGACTGGAGGAGCAGTGAGCGGCGTGGAGCCTTGCGGGGCCGGTTGGAGTGGCCCAAGGAACGGAGCTGTTTGCGGGGACGGCTGGAACGGCTCACAGGTCGGTGAGCGGAGCGGAGCGGAGCGGAGCAGCTTGTAGAGCGGAGCAGTTCGTGGGCTGGCAGGAAAGTGGACTGGCTCGTGGTAAAGGCTGTGGCGGAACCCCCACGGAGAAACAGACGGCTGGCCAGCCTCGGATCACGTAAGGTGCCCCTTAACACCCTGCGTGCCCCCCCCTTTTACTCTGGGGCTGCACTGACCAGGGACAGAGACTTTGGGGGTTGTTGGACTTTTGGGACTTTGGGGGTTGCTGGACCCAAGAGACTGTGAGGGACTTTGGGGACTCTGGGTGATTTTTGGGTTGCTGGATTCAAGAACCAAAGGGAAAGGACACAGCCCCATTTGCTGGGGTGGGTTTTGCTCATGGTTTGTGTTATGAATCCTGTTTGTGGTGTTTTTTCCAATTTTATGCTGATGTCGTTTACCTCATGTTATTAAACAT
>NW_020687236.1:0-3006 GCF_002925995.2 Terrapene triunguis | reverse complement strand
GTAGGGGAGGCTGGGCTGGTCCAGGCGCTGTGGGGCTGGCTGGGAGGGGGGGTGGGGGTGGGGGCGGGGGGGGGGGTGCTGGCGCCGGGCCGACGGGGGGGACGAGGGACGTGGGGGTCTGTCCGGGCCCCAGCGTGGGCCCTGAGGGTGGGGGTGGCAGCAGGAGCTCGGTGCCGGACGGCGTCTATGTAAGGAAGGGGACAGACACATGGACGCAGGTTTCCAGAGCGCTCTGGGGACAGCTGGGTCTTTCCAGCCCTGCCCCGCCCCAGTGCCCAATGGGCTCTGCCCCACGACACCTCCCAGCCCGGCCCACTGTGTCCCACACTGCCCGGCAGGGGCAGAATGCACTGACCCTCCCCGGCATTATGCCAGGACGCCAGGGTTCATACCCTGCCCCACTGACTGTAACAACCAACAGACCCCCTTCAACACCTCCCCTGATGACCACTGTCCTGCACCACAGCCCAACTGGCGCCACCCTGGGCATTGGGGCCAGCACGGAGAGCACCCCATACAGAGCCCCCCATTCCCAGCAGCACAGAACCCCTAGCACTGCCCTGGGCATTGGGGCCAGCACACACACCCTCTCCCATAGACCCCGAGGGCAGGCCCTGGCCACAGCACGCCGCGCAGTGACACTGGTACCTGTGCGTGTCTCCAATGGTTTGGGGCGGGGCCGCCGGTTCTTCGGGACGGGGCGCTGCGTCCCCGGGGCTCCGTGCCGTTCAGGACGGAGCCCATCCCTGGGGCTGCTCACCCGCATGGCAGCATCTGTCACAGCCTGGGCTGTGGGGACAAAGCCGCAGAGCTGGAAGGTGGGTAATGCTCCCCATGCAGAACCCCCCACCCTGATCCCCCTGCCACCTGTAGCCCCAGGGGCTGCGTCCGGATGGTGGGTTCCCCCAGGGACGTGCATAGACACCAGGCCGGCACCGGCATAGCGAGCCGCTCTTTAGGCCCTGCCAGCTCCACAGGGTGGGGGACAGAGAACCAGCCAATGGAGAGTCCCCTCCTCTGCCTCCAGTGCAGAACCTCTGACACAGAGCTGTGGTGCCAATTCCCTCCTGCTCCCCACACCGTACAGCCCAGCCCCAGCTCAGTCTGCCCAGCCCTACCCCACACCCCCCCCCCCAACCCAGCCCTGCCCCCGCCCCAGCCGCCCCAGCCCTACCCCACACCGCCCAGCCCACCCCGGCACTGCCCCTGCTCAGTCTGCCCAGCCCGACCCGCACTGCCCAGAGCAGCGCTAAGATCCATGGCCCTGTATTTGAAAGGCTGAAGTAAACTGAAATATAGAAACTTAAAGTCACTTGTAAATCCCCTGTTAACAAGAACATAAGAACAGCCATACTGGGTCAGCTCAATGGTCCATCTAACACACCCATTGCACAACACACTGCCCCACACCACCCAGCGCAGCACTAACACTATCTGTCTATCCTCATACACCCCTCTATCTATCTATCCCTATCATGCACTCCATCTATCTATCTATCCCCTTTGTAGCCTATGTTAATTAGAAATTAGGGCTTGGCCTAACCCTTTCCCCAAGCTTCTACTCCTGCTCTGCCTCTTCCCGCCCCCACTCCACCCCTGCCCCGCCTCTTCCTGCCCAGTTCCACCCCCTCCCCTGAGCGTGCCCCGTCCCCGCTCTTCCCCCTCCCTCCCTGTGCCTCCTGCACACCGTGGAACAGCTGATCGTGGCGTGCGGGAGGCACTGGGAGAGATGGGGAGGAGTTGATCAGTGGGGTCACCAGCAGATGGGAGGCACTGGGGGGAAGGGCGGGCGCTGGCTGTGGTGGGTGCTAAGCACCCACTAACTTTTTTTCATGGGTTCTCCAGCCTTGGAGCACCCATGGAGTTGGCGCCTATGAAAGAAACGGTTTTGCTGAATAGCAGTTAACATCCAAAGGGCACCACTAGGTCCCAGGGTTACACGGCTGTACTTCACTCTGTTGTCAGTGGTGCACCCATCCATCTTTGCGTAAGAGTATAACTGCTGTGCTGCGTACGTGGCAATCACATGCCGCCTTACTGAAAAGGGAAATGATTAGTTAAATGAAGTCTGGTTTTATCCCTCCAAGTGCTGCCTTGTGGCCTTCTACTGCCCACGGCTTGTCAGCGCTCCAGAGGCTCGACCCTGAAAACTAAGCTGGGTTTTATTGCACCTTTATCCCTAACAACTGGGAACATTTCAACGTAAAGGTTACAAAAGGTTGCCCCTGACACACTAACCCTCCGTCCCCATACACCTCATCTGTCCAGCCATCCGTCCCCACGTGCACACCCCAATAACAACACTGCTCCCCCACTCTGCCCTCTCCATCCCTAGAGCTCACAGCACTTTACAAGGGAGGTGGGTAGCCACTGCCTAGCCCCAGCCCATGGGGAAGGGGGCTGGGAGATAAGTCAGGCAGGGGACTGGGTTGGGCAGAGGGGCAGGGCGAGGATGAGGGCATAACCCAGCCCTGGTTCATTGCCCTGGGACTGGTTGGTGGCCCCCCGGGGGCTCAGGCCCAGCCCAAGGGGGCGTCGTCCACTAGCTGGCCCCTGGCAGGTCGCTTTGGCAATGAGGCCAGCGCTGTTCGAGCTGCAGGGGTCCCCTCCGGGGAGAGTGGAGACAGGGAGAGTCTCCCGGGGAGATGTGCTGGGGAGATCTGGACAGACAGCAGTGGAAAAAACAGGTGTTCGTGCTGCTGGGCAGAGCGATCAGAGCCCGGGCCAGGGCTGGGCCGGGGCTGAGCGGGGCAGGACGGGGACAGCAAGGGTGGCTGGGCAGCTCGAGCTGCAGGTTCCCAGACTGACCTACGGGTCCAGCAGTGGGCAGCTCTGGCTCTCCTGAGGATGGGGGGCTCCGCGTGGTCCCCTCTGGCTGGGCGGCCTCCCGGGGGCTGGTGCCCTCCAGCAACGACAACGGCTTCCACTTCCCTGGAATACAGAGCATCCGGTTCAGCAGGTAGCACCCCCCACCAGCCAGACACCCTCGTCCCCCACCAGCCAGAC
>NW_020687235.1:0-6246 GCF_002925995.2 Terrapene triunguis | reverse complement strand
GACACCAGCTGGGGATCTGGCCCCATTGGCTCCAATGGAGCTGCGGCGGACTGACACCAGCTGGGGGATCTGTCCCCAGGGCTCCAATGGAGCTGCGGCCGACTGACACCCGCTGGGGGATCTGGCCCCAGGGCTCCAATGGAGCTGCGGCCGACTGACACCCGCTGGGGGATCTGGCCCCAGGGCTCCAATGGAGCTGCGGCCGACTGACACCCGCTGGGGGATCTGGCCCCAGGGCTCCAATGGAGCTGCGGCTGACTGACACCCGCTGGGGGATCTGGCCCTATCTTTGTGTTTTAAGTCCGCTGCAGCCTCATGAGGAAGCAGCCCCCCCGGCTGGGGAAGAGGCCAAACTGTCCTAGGGGAGACACTGACGTCCAATGCTCTGCCCTGGCTCCTTCCTGGAGCTTTTCTTGGTGGGACTGGAGAAGTGGGGGGAGGGGACCCACCCGGGCGTGAAAAGGCCAGAACTGCACATTCAAAGCCTTTTTGGCTACAATGGAACAAATTCGCAAGGCAGCTGCTCCTGCGGGGGTGCAGGGAACCAGTGCATCTTAGCTAGGCAGATGGATTGCTCTGTGCTCTTAGCCAAGAGCTTCTGGGGGCATAGCGTGGTGGGTCATGTTCCTGATGGGCTGCATCTGGGTGTGTAAACATCAGGCAATCACAGACTCACATCTGGATGGGTGAGTAGGTGCAACGCAGGCATAAATCCCACCTAGACAGGTAAGTAGGATACACCACCAGCCCACATCTGGATTAGTAAGTAGGATGCCAATGTGCAGTAGCAGTGAAAAAAGCGATCTGAATGTTGGGAATCATTAAGAAAGGGATAGATCAGGGGTAGGCAACCTTTCAGAAGTGGTGTGCCAAGTCTTCATTTATTCACTCTAATTTAAGGTTTCGCGTGCCAGTCATACATTTTAACGTTTTTAGAAGGTCTCTTTCTATAAGTCTATAATATATAACTAAACTATTGTTGTATGTAAAGTAAATAAGGTTTTTAAAATGTTTAAGAAGCTTCATTTAAAATTAAATTAAAATGCAGAGCCCCCCAGACCGGTGGCCAGGACCCGGGCAGTGTGAGTGCCACTGAAAATCAGCTCGCGTGCCGCCTTTGGCACACGTGCCATAGGTTGCCTACCCTGGGATAGATAATAAGACAGAAAATATCATATTGCCTGTGTATAAATCTATGGTACGCCCACATCTTGAATACTGCATGCAGATGTGGTTGCCCCATCTCAAAAAAGATATTTTGGAATTGGAAAAGGTTCAGAAAAGGGCAACAAAAATAATTAGGGGTTTGGAACAGCTGCTGTATGAGGAGAGATTAATAAGACTGGGATTTTTCAGCTTGTAAAAGAGACGACTAAGGGGGAATATGATAGAGGTCTATAAAATCATGACTGGTGTGGAGAAAGTAAACAAGGAAGTGTTATTTACTCCTTCTTATAACACAAGAGCTAGGGGCCACCAAATAAACTTAATAGGCAGCAAGTTTAAAACAAACAAAAGGAAGTATTTTTTCACACAACACACAGTCAACCTGTGGAACTCCTTGCCAGAGGATGTTGTGAAGGCCAAGACTATAGCAGCGTTAAAAAAAGGAACTAGATAAATTCATGGAGGATAGGTCCATCAATGGCTATTAGCCTGGATGGGCAGGGGTAGTGTCCCTAGCCTCTGTTTGCCAGAAGCTGGGAATGGGCGGCTGGGAATAGATCACTTAATGATTACCTGTTCTGTTAATTCCCTCTGAAGCACCTAGCATTGGCACTGTGTCACATCTGGATCTATGAATAGGGATACACTCAAAAACCACATTTGAGTTGGTGATTATGATGCACAATCATGAACCACAACTAGATTTGTGAACATGATACAATTGTGATTCACATTTGGGTTGGTTAATTGAGTGCAGGTGTAAACCACATCTGGATTGGTGATTATGACACAATCATAAACTACATCTGGATAAAATAATAGGCTGTAATCACAAACATCTAGATTTGTGCAAATTACATGGCTATCACTTGATCCAGCGTCACATCTGGAGTTGCAAGTTAACCCATCCGGACTGGTTAATATGACACATTGACTAGAATACCTCTGATGGTGCTGGGGAGAGTTCCTTTTTGCAGGTGGGGGAGATTTTGCCACCTGGCTGCTGCTGCATGCTCTATCTCAGAGGGAATAATCAGGCAGGAGGTGTATTTGGAGCTGGCACAAACTAAAAGATTGATGAGGAAACTCTAGCAATTTGTTCCCAGTGGGCAGGGGAAGGAGGTGGGGGAAGATTTTGTTCCAGGAATGGTAAAGGGGAAATCTGTACCCAGACTAATCCAAACTGCTACCAGGGAATTGAGAACCCCAGTGGGAGAACTTGAACCCCAAATACAAAATCTAGAAACCCCCCCCAACTGAAGAATCTATACCCAGAAGATCCTACACCTGTACCAGGAACCTAAAATCCACACATGGCACCTATAAAATGGGATAGCTACTCCCCAATGAATAATCAAAAACACCAGTGGGGAAAATGGCGCAGAATGAACCCAACACTTTTCTAGGGAACCTAGAATGAAGCAGGAGAATCTAGAGCACAGATGAACCTGACCATCGTGAAGGGAATCTAGAACCCCAACAAGTAATCTATAGCCTCAATGGAGAATCTAGAAACCCAATGGGAAATCTATATCCAGAAGTTCTCCAACACTCTCCAACACTCTTCAACCTAGAACTGTAATGGGAGAATTTAGACTCCCAGTGGAGAATCTTGAACCCAATGAGAAATCTATACCCAGAAGAACCCCAGTGACTAACCTAGAAACCCTGTGAGTAACCTAGAACATGGATGGAGAATCTAAGAAGCTGAAAATAGAGTAGGATTTGTTAGGCCAGGAGAGAGAAGTGACTGCATAGAAGCAGAAGTGTATAAAAGAACATAAGAACGGCCATACTGGGTCAGACCAAAGGTCCATCTAGCCCAGTATCCTGTCTACCGACAGTGGCCAATGCCAGGTGCCCCAGAGGGAGTGAACCTAACAGGCAATGATCAAGTGATCTCTCTCCTGCCATCCATCTCCACACTCTGACAAACAGAGGCTAGGGACACCATTCCTTACCCATCGTGGCTAATAGCCATTAATGGACTTAACCTCCATGAATTTATCCAGTTCTCTTTTAAACGCTGTTATAGTCCTAGCCTTCACAACCTCCTCAGGCAAGGAGTTCTACAAGTTGACTGTGCGCTGTGTGAAGAAGAACTTCCTTGTATTTGTTTTAAACCTGCTGCCTATTAATTTCATTTGGTGACCCCTAGTTCTTGTATCATGGGAACAAGTAAATAACTTTTCCTTATTTACTTTCTCTACATCACTCATGATTTTATATACCTCTATCATATCCCCCCTTAGTCTCCTCTTTTCCAAGCTGAAAAGTCCTAGCCTCTTTAATCTCCCCTCATAATGGACCCGTTCCAAACCCCTAATCATTTTAGTTGCCCTTTTCTGAAAATTTTCTAGTGCCAGTATATCTTTTTTGAGATGAGGAGACCACATCTGTATGCAGTATTCAAGATGTGGGCATACCATCGATTTATATAAGGGCAATAAGATACTCTCCGTCTTATTCTCTATCCCCTTTTTAATGATTCCTAACATCCTGTTTGCTTTTTTGACCGCCGCTGCACACTGCGTGGACATCTTCAGAGAACTATCCACGATGACTCCAAGATCTTTTTCCTGATTCGTTGTAGCTAAATTAGCCCCCATCATATTGTATGTATAGTTGGGGTTATTTTTCCAATGTGCATTACTTTACATTTATCCACATTAAATTTCATTTGCCATTTTGTTGCCCAATCACTTAGTTTTGTGAGATCTTTTTGAAGTTCTTCACAGTTTGCTTTGGTCTTAACTATCTTGAGCAGTTTAGTATCATCTGCAAACTTTGCCACCTCACTTTTTACCCCTTTCTCCAGAACATTTATGAATAAGTTGAATAGGATTGGTCCTAGGACTGACCCTTGGGGAACACCACTAGTTACCCCTCTCCATTCTGAGAATTTACCATTTCTTCCTACCCTTTGTTCCGTGTCTTTTAACCAGTTCTCAATCCATGAAAGGACCTTCCCTTTTATCCCATGACAACTTAATTTACATAAGAGCCTTTGGTGAGGGACCTTGTCAAAGGCTTTCTGGAAATCTAAGTACACTATGTCCACCGGATCCCCCTTGTCCACATGTTTGTTGACCCCTTCAAAGAACTCTAATAGATTAGTAAGACACGATTTCCCTTTACAGAAACCATGTTGACTATTGCTCAACAGTTTATGTTTTTCTATGTGTCTGACAATTTTATTCTTAACTATTGTTTCGACTAATTTGCCCGGTACCGACGTTAGACTTACCGGTCTGTAATTGCCGGGATCACCTCTAGAGCCCTTTTTAAATATTGGTGTTACATTAGCTAACTTCCAGTCATTGGGTACAGAAGCCGATTTAAAGGACAGGTTACAAACCTTAGTTAATAGTTCCGCAACTTCACATTTGAGTTCTTTCAGAACTCTTGGGTGAATGCCATCTGGTCCCGGTGACTTGTTAATGTTAAGTTTATCAATTATTTCCAAAATCTCCTCTAGTGACACTTCAATCTGTGACAATTCCTCAGATTTGTCACCTACAAAAGCCGGCTCAGGTTTGGGAATCTCTCCAGGGCGGCCCAGAGGGGGTGGGCAAGTGAGGCAATTTGCCCCAGGTCCCGAAGGGGCCCCCACGAGAGTTTTCAGGGGCCCCCACAAGAGTTTTCAGTGGGTCTTCGGCGGCAGGTCCTTCAGTGCCGCCAAACACACCCAGAGCAAGTGAAGGACCCGCTGCCGAAGACCCGGAGCTTCTTCCGCTCCGGGTCTTCGGCGACAATTTGGCGGCAGGTCCTTCACTCGCTCTGGGACCCGCTGCCGAAGTGCTCCGAAGACCCGGAGCAGAAGGACCCCCACCGCCGAAGACCCCAGGCCCCCTGAATCCTCTGGGTGGCCCTGAATCTCCCTAACATCTTCAGCCATGAAGACTGAAGCAAAGAATCCATTTAGTTTCTCCGCAATGACTTTATCGTCTTTAAGTGCTCCTTTTGTATCTCCATCATCCAGGGGCACCACTGGTTGTTTAGCAGGCTTCCTGCTTCTGATGTACTTAAAAAACATTTTCTTATTACCTTTTGCATTTTTGGCTAGCCGTTCTTCAAACTCCTCTGGCTTTTCTTCTTACATTTTTACACTTAATTTGGCAGTGTTTATGCTCCTTTCTATTTACCTCACTAGGATTTGACTTCCACTTTTTAAAAGATGCCTTTTTATCTCTCACTGCTTCTTCTAAACCCCTCCTCTCTACACCATCGTCTCATCCATGCATTGAGACTCTGAAGCTTTGCCTGCCTAGCTGGCCCTGCGCATGGAACTGGGAGCATTTCTGAGAATGCCACCATAGAGGTCCTGGATTTCAGTCTCTTCCCTAGCAGCCTAAATTTGGCCTCCAGGACGTCTCTCCTACCCTTCCTTATGTCATTGGTACCTACATGTACCACGACCACCGGCTCCTCCCCAGCACTACACATAAGTCTGTCTAGATGCCTCGAGAGATCCGCAACCTTCGCACCAGGCAGGCAAGTCACCATACGGTTCTCCCGGTCATCACAAACCCAGCTATCTACGTTTCTAATGATCGAATCTCCCATTACTAACACCTGCCTTTTCCTAGTGACTGGAGTTCCCTCCCCCGGAGAGGTAACCTCAGTGTGAGAGGCAACCCCAGCACCATCTGGAAGGAGGGTCCCAACTATGGGAAGGTTTCCCTCTGCTCCCGTTGACTGCTCTGCTTCCCTGGGCCTTCCATCCTCCTCAACAGCGCAGGGGCTGTCTGGCCGGAGGTGGGACAATGCTACAGTGTCCCGGAAAGCCTCATCAACATACTTCTCTGCCTCCCTTAGCTCCTCCAGTTCCGCTACCCTGGCCTCCGAAGCCTGTACGCGGTCTCTGAGGGCCAGGAACTCCTTGCACCGAATACACACATACGCCACCCGCCCACAGGGCAGGTAATCAGACATGCTGCACTCAGCGCAATAAACAGGATAGCCCCCACTCTGCTGCTGGGCTTCTGCCTGCATTCTCTCCAACAGCTGCCTAGGTTAATCAGGGCCGGCTTTAGCAAGAGCGGGGCCCGATTCCTGGGGGCGGGGCTTGCTGCAAGC
>NW_020687234.1:0-3829 GCF_002925995.2 Terrapene triunguis | reverse complement strand
AGTGCAGGGTCATGCCCCCCAGCCAGGTGTCCCCTGACACCAGAACCCCCCAGCACCCCCCTGGGATGCACCCGCCAGACCCCCAAGACCCAGAGCCCCCATCTTCCTGGATGCTCTGTCCCCAATCTCCTCCTGAGGCCCCCCACCTCCACGCCCTTCCCCGGGGTGCCCCATGGCCCCTGGGGCCCCGCCCCCCACCTGAGCCCGATGGCCATGGAGCGCATGGCGGCCCCGCAGCCGGTGGCACTGGGGTTGAAGGGGATCCGGTACCCGGCCGGCTCGCCCGGGCGCAGCTGGGACGTCCCTGGGGGGAGAGAGAGTGGGGGTCACATGGGTGCCCTGCAGGGTCCCCAAAATAGCACCCCCCTCCCGTCCCCAGCCCCCCCATGCCCAGCCCAGGTATGCATAGCCCACAACCCTCCCACATGTCACAGGCGTGGGGGCTGCTAGGCTCCGGGGGGCGCGTGGGGCAGCTGGGAGGGACAGTGGAGGGGGCCCAGGAGGCAGCTGTGGGCTGGGTGTTGGTGGGCATGGGGGGCCCCAGTGCCCAGGGGGTGCCAGGCATGAGGGGGCGTCCCTACCATACCCAGGATGCTGGTGGGGCCGGGTTTCCTGCCCTCCATGTCGCCCATCGCTGCCACGTAGCCTCGTGCCAGCTCCTGCAGCAACGCCTCCCCCTCCAGTCCTGGGGGGCAGAGAGAGGGGTCAGTCTGGGGCCCCCCAGCCACCACAGGGACCCCCCAGCCAGTCCCCTTCCTCCCCCAACACCCCAACTTCTCTGGGTCCAGCTAACCGGCCCAACCTGATCCCTGATTTACCCTCCACGTCTGTGCCCCCCATTCCCTTCCCCCACATCTGTGCCCCTGTGACATTATGAGTGTGATATAATATCTCATTGGAAGGTGACAGGGCCAGAAAGAGTTAATTACCTCCCAGACTGACCTGACCCAGGGCCCAACTGTAGAGACTCGGTAGGATACTTGAGGGAAATAGTATTATTGTCTCTATGTCTCTTTGAAGGTTGTGGTAACCTGTGTCTGAACGGTTTAATGGGTAAATTACCCTGTGCTAATTGCCAGGATGTTTGGAAGGAGAGTTAGGCCTATTGTTTTCTCAGGCCGAAAGGCTGCTGGAAATGTATAAGAACCCTGGGACACGATCCTGCTTCATCTCAGATCTGCTTTGGGTTTCAAGAGGGGGAAACCTTAAGCCACAAGGATTGAGATCCCCAGTCACTGACTGGAGCCATCCTGAATATGGACATTGGACTATAACCTATGGACTATTTCTAAAAGGACTTTTGGCAACTACAAGCTCATCTCTGCTGTGTCTGAACCTCAAGAATTGAATTCAAGTCTGTCTGTATATTGATCTTTTAACCAACACTCTCTCGCTTTTCTTTTTATAAATGGAGATATCCTATCTCCTAGAACTGGAAGGGACCTTGAAAGGTCATTGAGTCCAGCCCCCTGCCTTCACTAGCAGGACCAAATACTGATTTTGCCCCAGATCCCTAAGTGGCCCCCTCAAGGACTGAACTCACAACCCTGGGTTTAGCAGGCCAATGCTCAAACCACTGAGCGATCCCTCCCCCCTTTTCTTTTTAATAAATTTTAGTTTAGTTCATAAGAATTGACTATACCGTGTATTTTGGGTAAGATCTAAGTTATAACTGAACCTGGGTATGTGGCTGATCCTTTGGGGTTGGAAGAACCTTTTCTTTTTTATGATGAGATAAGATTGTCAGTAATCATCATCATATCTGACAGGTGTGTCTGGACGGAGGCCGGACGCTGGGCACTTTAAGGGAACTGCGTTGGTTGGACTCTTAAGTAACCAGTGAGGTCCTATAGAAGCTGTTCTGTGCTGGTTGGTAAATCTAAGTATTGGAATAACCACCAGCGTTTGGGGTTTGTTTGCCCCGTTCTGTTTGCAGTTCACCCTGATTGAGTGACCTCAGCTGGCTCCCACGGGCAGCACCGTCACAGCCCCCTTTTCTCTCCCCCCCGGATCTGTGCCCCCTTTTCCTCTCCCCAGATCTGTGCCCCTCTCACCGGTGGCCAGAGCCTCCGCGGTCGCCAGGTGCAGGACGGTGTCGTCGCTGACGGGCCAGTCGGGGGGCGCGGCCTGGATGCCCCCCAGCCCCCCCAGCTGAGCGAGCTCGGCGTGGATCTGGGGGCCCGAGGGGCAGTACTCCCAGCGCTGGTTCCGGTAGCCCAGCGCGTCGCCCGCCCCGCTCAGCACCATGGCTGCCCGGTACGCCGCCCGGGGGGGAGCCCTGGGGGGAGACGGGGTCAGGGCTCCGGCTCCCCAAGTACCAGCCCCCCCGCTGCTCCCCCCCCACATCTCAGCGCCATGGCTGCCCGGTATGCCACCCGATGGGGGAGGGCCCTGGGGGGAGATGGGGTCAGGGCTCCGGCCCCCCAAGTACCAGCCCCCCCGCTGCTCCCCCCCCACCGCTCAGCACCATGGCCGCCCGGTATGCCACCCGGGGGGGACTCTGGGGCGAGATGGGGGTCAGGGCTCTGGTCCCCCAAATACCAGACCCCCTCCCCCCCACCGCTCAGGGCCCTGCTGCCTGGGTAACGGTGTGTGTGTGGGGTCAGGGGTCCAGCCCCCCCAAGTACCAACCCCCCCGCTGCTCCCCCTCCCCCCGCCACTCAGCGCCCTGCTGTCTGGGTAAAGATGTGTGTGGGGGGTCAGGGGTCCAGCCCCCCAAGTACCAACCCCCCTGCCACTCCGCGCCCTGCTGGCAGGGTAAAGGTGTGTGTGGGGCCAGGGGTCCAGCCCCCCCAAGTACCAACCCCCCCCCCACTGCTCGCCCTCCCCCCTGCTGCTCAGCGCCCTGCTGCCTGGGTAAAGGTGTGTGTGTTGGGGGGGGGTCAGGGGTCCGGCCCCCCAAGTACCAACCACCCCCCTACTCCTGCCCCCCAAGTCTTCCCCCCCACCCCCTTCAGCTCCATGGCCGGGGCTGGGGACAGCCTGGGGTGGGGGAGGGGAGCACTTACGTCCCCTCCATGGAGCCTGCAGCTGGCTGGGGGCGTCGGGACCACCTGTGTCCGTCTGTCCCTGCCCGTCCCCCTGTCTGTCCCTGTGTCCAGCCCCTGCGTCCGTCCGTCTGCCCCTCTGTATCCCCTCCCCCCCCCCCCGCTGGCTCAGCAATTCCTGTCTCTAAACGCGGCCTTGGCCCGGGGCCAGCTCCAGCCGGGCGCCCTTAAAGGGGCCAGAGAAACCAGAGCCCGCGAGAAGAGGGCTGGATGGGGGGCAGGGGCCTGGCTGCATACAGGGGCAGGGGGGTTGGCTAGATGGAGGGGGGGATGGGGAGGGCTGGGTAGACAGGGGTGCTGGGGTGGGGAGCAGGGTGCTTGGGGGGGTGGGGAGCTGGGTAGATGGTGCTGTGTGGGTGGGGGGCTGGGGGGCTAGATGGGGATGTGGGGGCAGGCGGGGGGCTGGGTAGACGGGTGTGGGGCAGGTGGGGGGCTGCATAGATGGGGTGTGTGGGGGTGGCTACATGGAGCTGTGTGGGGGCGGGGGGCTGGGGGGCTAGATGGGGATGGCGGGGCGGGGGTCGGGCTGGCTGGCTGAGGGCAGGGGGGCTGGGTAGACAGGGGTGTGGGGCTGGCTACATGGAGCTGTGTGGGGGTGGGGGCCGGGTAGTTCTGCCTCCCCCTGGCTCTCGCTGCCATTTCCTGCCCTGCGCCTGTCTCTGCATCAGAGCCCACAGCCCGTCCGCTGGTCACTGCCCCCAACCCGTTTCCTGCCCCCAACCCATTTCCTGCCCCCAGGGACTCTGAGCTCAGAGCCGCGTGCTGGGCCCCACAGAGCCAGC
>NW_020687233.1:0-5394 GCF_002925995.2 Terrapene triunguis | reverse complement strand
TCCTCACAGCCAGGTAAGTCGACCTAAAATACGCCACTTCAGCTACGCTATTCACGTAGCTGAAGTTGCGTATCTTAGGTCGCCCCCCCGCTGTAGTGTAGACCTAGCCTCAGTCAGACTACCTAGTAGGCCCACCTCCCTGCCAGTGCAAGATTGCTCCTTACAGTGTATTTGTGTATGTTTGTGCAATCCCTTTTAAAATGATCATAGTTATAGATTTTCTACTACTTTACCTAAAAGACTATTTCACTATCCAAAAGACCTCACCAGCAGGAAATACTTTTTTCCATTTAGCCTTAAATTTTTACTTGCTTACTTTCATTCCTTTACTCCTAGATATGCCCCCTTTGACCACCCTGGACAATCAATCCGTCTTCCTCCTTGGTGATTATGACCTTTAGGTATTTGTTGACTGTTACCATGTTTCCCTTAGTCTTTGTTTGGTCAAGTAATGCATCTTTAATCCTTCCTGAGTCAGTTCCTCATGTGTTTAAATGCTTTCTTGAAGCAAGAGTTGCTAAGAAATTACAAGGTCAACATGATCAGTAGGGGTTTTTTGCATCAGTCTTCACTGCAGAGAATAGGGCAGGGGAGGGGGTGGTGGAAACCCCCAGACCAGAGCCATTCTTTTTAGGTGACAAATCTGAGGAACTGTCTCAGACTGAGGTGTCAATAGAGGAGGTTTTGGAACAAATTTATAAACAGTAATAAGTCACCAAGATCACATTGTAATCGCCCAAGAATTCTGAAAAAAGTCAAATATGAAATTGCAGAACTACTAACTAAGGTAGGTAACATATCACTTAAATGAGCCTGTGTATCAGATAGATGGTGGATAGTTAATATAACACTGATTTTTTTAAAAAAGGCTCCAGAGGTGATCTTGGCAGTTGCAGACCAATAAGCCCAACTTCAATGCAAATTGGTTGAAGCCGTAGTAAAGAACAGAATCATTAGACACATAGATGAACACAATATGTTGGGGAAGAGTCAATAGCGCTTTTGTAAAGGAAAATCAGGCCCCACTGATCTATTAGAATTATTTGAGGGTACCAGACAAGCATGTGGACGAGGATGAGCCAGTGGGTATAATGTACTGAGATTTTCGAAAATCCGTCCTTGTCAATGGACTTTCGAAAAGCGAAGTACAAAAGCTTTTGCCAAAGGCTTTTAAGCAAAGTAAGCAGTCATGGGGTAAGAGAGAAAGTCCTCTCATGGTTCAGTAACTGGTTAAAAGATAGGAAACAAGGGTAGGAATGAATGGTCAGTTTCACAGTGGAGAGAGAGAAATAGCAGGGTCCCCCCGGGGTCTGTACTGGGACCAGTGCTGTTCAACATATTCATAAATGATCTGGAAAGGGGGTTGAACAGCAAGATGGCAAAATTTGCAGACTATACAAAATTACTCAAGATAGTAAAGTCCAAAGCTGACTGTGAGGAGTTACAAAAAGATCTCACAAAACTGGGTGACTGGGCAAAAAAATGGAAGCTGAAATTCAATGTTGATAAGTGCAAAATAATTCACACTGGAAAACACAATTCCAACTATACATACCAAATGATGGGGGTCTTAATGAGAGTTCTTGGAGTCATTGTGGATAGTTCTCTGAAAACATCCCCTCAATAGGCAGTGTCAGTCAAAAAAGATAATGTCAGAAACCATTAGGAAAGGAATAGATAATAAAGCAGAAAATATCACAATGCTACTATATAAATCCATGGTACACCCACACCTTGAATACTGTGTGCAGTTCTGATCACCCCATCTCAAAAGAAATATATTAGAATTGGAAAAGGTGCAGTGGTCAAAAAAAAAATGATTAGGGGTATGGAATAGCTTCCATACAAGGAGAGATTAAAAAGACAGGGACTGTTCATCCTAGAAAAGAGATGATTCAGAGAGGATATGATGGAGGTCTATAAAATCATGACTGGTGGGGAGAAAGTGAATAGGGAAGAATTGTTTACCCCTTCATATAATACACCTCTACCCTGATATAACGCTGTCCTCTGGAGCCAAAAAATCATACCACGTTATCGGTGAAACCGCGTTATATCGAACTTGCTTTGATCCGCCGGAGCGCGCAGCCCCGCCCCCCTGGAGCGCTGCTTTACCGTGTTATATCTGAAATTCGTGTTATATTGGGTCGTGTTATATCGGGGTAGAGGTGTACAAGAATTAGGGAGTCACCTAATGAAATTAATAGGCAGCAACTTTAACACAAACATAAGGAAGTACTTCTTCACACAACACACAGTCAACGTGTGGAATTCATTGTCATGGGATGTAGTGAAGACCACAAGTATAATGGGGTTCAAAAAAGACTTAGACAATTTCACAGAGGATAGGTCCATAAATGTCTGTTAGCCAAGATGGTCAGGGATGCAACCCCATGCTCCGGGTGTCCCTAAACCTCCAACTGCTGGAAACTGGGGCTGGATGACAGGGGATGGATCACTTGAAATTGCCCTGTTCTGTTCATTCCCTCTGAAGCAGCTGGCACTGGCCACAGTCATAAAACAGGATATTGGGCTAGATGGATTATTGGTCTGACCCCTGGCCATTTTTATGTTTTTAGTAGTTGAATTTATTTTGGGATAACTTAAAATCCCAGGGGAGCCCTGATCCTCCCTGTTAATTCAGCTGAGTTATTGTTACAATTTTCAGTTAAACCTAGAAAATGGGAAACTATTGAACTCAACAGAAAAATAGCTCCTCTTTAACTGCAATCGTGCTCTTGTGTGATAATGCCAGATAATGCCTTCTGCTTCTTCCGTCGGGGATGTCACATGTGATATAAGGGTCTTCCCCCACACTGCTTGCAAATGAAGAAAACAATATGACCCATATGCCCTCCAGAACACAGGGAATCAGAGGGAGGGGCAGAGCCACCTGTATTGATTCCCTGTGCCTCCACATCAGCTCGGGATGACTGCTCATTCTTCTGTTGTCTAGTAGTGCAACAATCGGAGTGTGTTGACTGGGCTCTATTGCAAATAGAGCTGGTTAAAAAAATAGGGTTAAATTTTCATTCACATTTTCACAATAATTTCATCCTATTTTTACAAAAAATTGCAATTTTGACCAAAGAAAAAGAATAATCAAAACTGCAAGCTTAGAATATTTTTTACAAACTCTAAGTGCATAAGTGCAAGATTTTTAATTAAATATATCAGATTCAGAGATTTTCAGGACAGAAAGGACCATTGTGATCCTCTAACCTTATAATTTAAATAACACCGGCCAGAGAATTTCAATCAATAATTCCTACATCAAACTCATAACTTCCAATCTTGGTTTAAAGTGTTCAGGTGACGGCAAATCCACTGCATCCCTAGGTATATTGTTTAAATGGTTAATTACACTCATTTGGAAAAAAGTGTGCCTTATTGCTAGTTTGAATTTGTTTAGCTTCAGTTTCCAGTCATTGGATTGTATTATGCCTTTGGTAGATTAAATATCCCTGTACTGTCTAAGATCTTCTCCCTATATAGTTACTGACAGACCATGATCAAGTTACCTCAAAAAAAAAATTTTTTTTGTTAACCTAAAGAGGATTGACAAAGAGTCCTGTGGCACCTTATAGACTAATACGTCTGTTAGTCTATAAGGTGCCACAGGACTCTTTGTCGGTTTTTACAGATCCAGACTGACACGGCTACCCCTCTGATACTAAAGAAGATTGACTTCTTATGTCTCTTATTATATGGCAAAAGTTTTCCAGACCTCAAATAATTCTTGCAGATCTTTTCTGAACCCTTACCAATTTCTCAACTTCTTTTTTAAAGTATGGACAAGAAAACTTGACATAGTATTCTAGTAACGGTCTCACTAATGCCATTGGTTTGCTTATCAATAATTGTAGAGCAGCGATTCTCAGCTTTTCTCCATCTACAACCCTAAAATCAGCTTTGGTTACTTTGGTATGACCCCAATTTCACAATGCTTTAGAACCATAAGGGTTAGATGTGTGGAAAATGAATAAGTGATTACCTTTAAAAATGACTTAATTCATAAGTGGAAAATAACATCTACTAGCATCAAAAATGACCAATAGATTTTATTTATTTAATCCTTTTTTTATTTGAACCTAATCATTAGCGAGACTACTTTATGTACTGAAGTGTTTCCATCTATTTTGAAGAGGATAGGCATTTGCACTGCTTAGTTTTGATTGTACGAAAAATTTTATGCCTCATGGATACACCAGGATATAATGGACGCACACAATAGTTCTTCCCCATGCAAGGTTCAAAAGTATATAGGGGCAGCAGACTTCAAGATTATGTGAAGGCAACAATTGCTGAACTAAGAATACAGGACAAGTTATTCAGAATGCTGCAAGTGCATTTTCTAAGGGATGTTCTTCCTTGACTCCATTTTGGATATTAGCAGAAGCCACAGGCCTGGAAGCCTTTAAAGTTTTATAAATAAGGCTTGAATTGGAAGGTTTAATATCAAAATATATGAAGTGGTTTATGAGATTAAATAAGTAGAGTTGAGGAGGCTCCCTTCAATAACGTACATCAATGGATTGAAAAGATAAATGAGTTTCATGCCCTACTGCTGCAGTCACCAGGGCTCTTTATTGATTTCTTCGGGCTTTTCCCAGTCTGAGAAGAAACAGAGAAGATCATTGTTGCTTAACTCAAATTTTCTTCATACTTTCTATGCTTCTGCCTAAGTCTTCTCCATGGACCATATCATTCCCTATTCTCTACCATGCTGGCTTCACTTTGGATGACAAGGCCATTTAAGCCCTCAAAATAGCAAGTGGGCCATAGCCCTTGTGCTAGCCCTCTGTCTAAGGGTGAATTTCACCCTTTCCAGAAGCAGTTTGTTTACATCTCTTCTCCCAGTCTCAGCACACTTGGTGCAAGAGCCTTCTTTCTATATTCTCTATCACCAAATCTTTTTCAGCTGAAAGAGTCTGTAGTCAATTTCCCAGATGAAATAGTATGTGCCCTAATGCACAAGAAATATTTACATGGTGGACTAACTTTCTCCCAACGTTTAGCGTTAGAGCATCATTTTGATATTCTGAATAATTTGGCCCACTTCCAAGCAAAAGATCAGCTATAGTCCTTCTGATTCCAGTTCAATGTAATTACTGGTAAATGTAATCCCTTGTGTCTCCAGGTAACTTTTTCAAAAATGCCTAAATCCCATGGGATTTAGGATCCTAAATCATTTAGGCACTTTGAAAATCTTACTGTAGGTCTCTTTGTGATGTGGGAGGGGAATAAGACATAATCAAGTAGCAAGGAATAAATTGTTTCCAAATTAGGATTCAATAGGACTAATAACAGTGTTTGAGTGCTGCTAACAGGCTAGAGAGCTTGGTACCTAAGGCCTGGTCTACACTAGGCTTTTATGTCGACTTTAGCGCCGTT
>NW_020687232.1:0-5124 GCF_002925995.2 Terrapene triunguis | reverse complement strand
GTTTTTAAGACCCGGCTTGACAAAGCCCTGGCTGGGATGATTTAGTTAAGGAGGTGGTTGGACTAGATGACCTCCTGAGGTCTCTTCCAATCCTAATCTTCTATGATTCTTCTATGATCTCAGGGGTGGGGGGCTGTGTGAATATCAGCCTCAACCAGTAGTCGTGACCTTTCTGAGTAAAGCTTGATGGGAAATGGTTTTCCTATCCTGTGAATATTGTCAAGAGTTTGAAATTTTCTCCCACCTCAAATGAGGATGGAAAGTCAAAATCTCAAAAATATTCACAAATCGAAAACCCAATTCTCTTTTTCCAGTTTGGGTCAATGGAAATATTATCGTCCAATAATTTTGAAACGTGTTTTGACTGCAACATTTCTGTCACCTTTTTCAGTCTAAATAGCTGAGATTTTGTAACAAGTCATTACAAACAGTCACAGGGAAACTGGAGTTTTTTTCATTTTGACACTGCCTACAATAGCCTACCTGTGACTATTAGTAGTTAATATCCCCAATGGCCAGTGATGGGACACTAGATGGGGAGGGTTCTGAGTTACTACAGAGAATTCTTCCCTGGTGTTTGACTGGTAGGTCTCATGCACATTCTCAAGCTCTAACTGCTCACCATATTTGGGGTTAGGAATTTTTTTTCCCCTGAGTCAGATTGGCAGGGACCCTTGGGGTTTTTCCCCTTCCTCTGCAGCATGGGGCATGAGTCACTTGCAGGTTTAAACTTTTGTAAATGGTGGTTTCTCTGTAACTTGAAGTCTTTAGATCATGATTTGAGGACTTCAGTAACTCAGCCAGAGGTTAGGGGTCTATTACAGGAGTGGGTGGGTGAGGTTCTGTGGCCTGCAATGTCCAGGAGGTCAGACTAGATCATCATGATGGTTCCTTCTGGCCTTAAAGTCTATGAGTCTACGAAACAGTGTAGAAATTTTTCCTTAACATTTTCTCAGCCCTCCACAAAATGTCACCACTGGTAGTTTACGTGGCCTTCTCCTCCAATGCCACTTCCATGTGGAGCAGCCTTCTTGGGTCCCTCCACCTCGTCGTGCCTTTTTAAATCTCCTCTGGCCACATCTTTTTGGCCCAGTCTCTAGTGGTGCCTATGGAGGCCTCTCTCCCTCTGCTCTGGCATCACTTGGCTCCGCCAGACATGCAATTTGTATGAAAAGCCCAGTCCAGAAGAGAGTAGCATTGTGTTTTACCAGTACAGGCTTTGAACTGAGGCCTCAGTGACTTGCAGAAAAGGCTGCAAAGGGGAAGGAGGAAGAGCAGATTTGTCAAACAAATTTAAATCTAGTGGGGGAAATTAACCCACGTACAAACACAGTTGCGGGACTCCCTAGGGCTTGTGGGGATCTGGAGACTCCATTTTCATGACTCACAAATTGCAGTGCCACCAGGAATTGCTGTGACACTGCATTCAGGACAATTGCTTGTGTTGTGCTGTGGCCTGACCTCTCCCCTTTCTGCATGAGACAGGCTTCGAAAATCGGTTGGAGGAAAACATAGATATATATTTACAGCAGAAAAAGTCACTTTGCATGAAAGGGGGGTGTGACGGGTTGGATCACAGAAACCCCCTTGGGAGCTGCCACCCAATGTGCAAAGACTACCCCTGCTTCTGTTTTCCCTGCCAGCTCAGGACTCCAGCACCCTGTCTTGCTGAACCAGATACTCCCGTCTGGCTCCAGACACAAACCCAGGGTCTGAATCACTTGCCCCAAAGCTGCAAGTTTACCTGAAAACAGCGTATAGTAGTGTGCTTGTCTTTAGCACTTAGATGCCCAACTCCCAATGGGGTCTAAACCCAGATAAATCCGTTTTACCCTGCATAAAGCTTATGCAGAGTAAACTCATAAATTGTTCGCCCTCTATAACACTGATAGAGAGATATGCACAGTTGTTTGCTCCCCCAGGTATTAATACATACTCTGAGTAAATTACTAAATAAAAAGTGATTTTATTAAATACAGACAGTAGGATTTAAGTGGTTCAAAGTAGTAACAGACAGAACAAAGTAAGTCACCAAGCAAAGTAAAATAAAATGCGCAAATCTATGTCTAATCAAACTAAATACAGATGATTTCCTCACCAGTTCCAGAGCACTCCCTTTTACAGGCTAATCTCCTTTTAGCCTGGGTCCAGCAATCACTCACACCCCCTGTAGTTACTGTCCTTTGTTTCAGTCTCCTTCAAGTATCCTCGGGGGGGGGGGTGGAGAGTCTCCTTCTTTAGCCAGCTGAAGACAAAATGGAGGGGTCTCCCCCAGGTTTAAATAGACTCTCTCTTGTGGGTGGAGACCCCCCTTCTCCCTCCTATGCAAAGTCCAGCTCCAAGATGGAGCTCTGGAGTCACCTGGACAAGTCACATGTCCCTGCATGACTCAGTCTTTACAGGCTGAAGCCATTGTCCACATGGTATCTTGCATGTCTCCAGGAAGACTTCTTATGTGGATTGGAGCATTCCAAGATACATTGTTCCCCAAGTGTTTCCTGATCAGGTACTTAACCTGGCGAATTCCTTCCTAAAGAAGCTGACCAAATGCCTCCCAAAGCTTACTTAGAAACCAAGCAAGCATACAGCCCATATTCTTAACCTCAAGTAGAAAATGATATATATATGTACAAATAGGATGAATAGATATAGTAGACCATAACCTTTACGGAGATATGTTACCTGGCACAGGCAGCACAAAACATATTCCAGTTATGTCATACATACATTTATAAGCACCCCCTCCCCATAAAGCCTTATGGGGTACACTGTCACAGGGGGAAATGATGGTAATGTGTATAGGTGATAAACTGAGGGTTATGGGACAGGCTGAAAGAGAGGCCTTTGTCACAGCTGTCCGGAAGGTCTCAGGTGCTGGGATTTGGAGGAGCTTCCATGAACATCCACAGCTTGTACTGTTCTGGGGATATTTGCATACTAGGAGGTCAGGAAGCAAGTGAGCAAAGGAGTTAGCAGCTAGGAGGATGAACAAGTGAGCCTGATGGGGGCAGAGTGATTGGTGGCTGGACACAACACCCATTGATGTCAAGAGGAAATTCTCTATTGGCTTCACTGGAATTTGGATCAGCCTCTGGGTGAAAGTGAGAATGGATAAGCAAGTCAGTGGGTAGATGAACAAGTGGAAAGTCACGTGGGTCATTTAATGGCTCGGTGAGTGAGTTGGGTAGGTGAGTGCATGGTGGGTGAGTGAGTTGACTAGGTGAGTACATGGCTTGTGAGTGAGTTGAATAGGTGAGTGCATGGCAGCTAAGTGAGTTGGGTAGGTGAGTGCATGGCGGGTGAGTGAGTTGAGTAGGTGAGTGCATGGTGGGTGAGTGAGTTAGGTAGGTGAGTGTTACGTTCCCCTCTCGTGCTATCTGGACCGGTGATCTGCTAAGTCACTCCAATCCTCGACTCTGGGAGCGAGCCTTACCCTGCTCTGCTGTGAGAACCCTCACTGCGGGCTGTTCATGCACAGGCTTTAGCATGTAAGCTGGTCCCAGCTACGTGAGTGAGCACTTTTGGCCAGCTTCTGCATGGATTGTGCAACCGAATGACACTAGCCAATATCTCCGGTGCCAGACACAACCCTAGGAACCTCTGTCTTGTAGTGTCCAGTTATGCCCGCTGGATGCTGCAAGCTTATATTAGTTCATCAATTTAACAAAGAAATTGATATGTATCAGGCTTGTTATCCCAAGGGGAGTCTCTGACATGCTTCAAACCAAATGCACTGCTTCAGGTAGAATAAACAAACAAATTTATTAACTACTGTGACAGACCCAGACCAGTGGGGTACAGGAGTCTGGTAGAGGGCAAATATACTGGTCACTGGATGAGTAGTTTTCTGTTCCCTGAGTGACCAGAGCAGGGGCTGCACTAGAGTAATCAGGAACCTGCTAGAACCAGTTAAGGCAGGCAGGCTAATTAGGACACCTGGAGCCAATTAAGAAGAAGCTGCTAGAATCAATTAAGGCAGGCTAATCAAGGCACCTGGGTTTTAAAAGGAGCTCACTTCAGTTTGTGGTGCGAGTGTGAGGAGCTGGGAGCAAGAGGCGCAAGGAGCTGAGAGTGAGAGGGTGTGCTGCTGGAGGACTGAGGAGCACAAGCATTATCAGACACCAGGAGGAAAGTCCTGTGGTGAGAATAAGAAAGGTGTTTGGAGGAGGCCATGGGGAAGTAGCCCAGGGAGTTGTAGCTGTCATGCAGCTGTTACAGGAGGCACTATAGACAGCTGCAGTCCACAAGGCCCTGGGCTGGAACCCGGAGTAGAGGGCGGGCCCGGGTTCCCCTCAAACCTCCCAATTGACCTAGACTGTGGGTTCTTCCAGAGGGGAAGGTCTCTGGGCTGTTCCCGAGCCCACATGGTGAATCTCTGCAGCAAGAAAATCCTCCAATAAGCGCAGGACCCACCAAGATAGAGGAGGAACTTTGTCACACTGGTGCCAGGGGTGTGATCTTGAGGTGCACAGTGCGGCGGAAGAAGGAGGGTGATTTAAAAACAACAACAACAACAACAACAAAACAAACAAAAAAGGGAGAGGGTTTATTTTTTTTTACCACAATGGATGACGTAGTGCGGGCACTGATACAAGGTACGGCGGCCCAGCAGGAGGCTACCCGTGTGCAGGCAGCTGCCCAACAGGAGGCAGTGCGGCTGCAGCAAGAGACTAATCACCTGCTGATGGACCAGGCTGCTCAAGACCGAGCTATGTTGCGGGAACTGGTAAACCAGGTAAAGTCCCTTACAGAGCTGAATCGTGGCCATGATGGGACGCGGCTCATACGGGCCAGCCATTGGCTGCAGAAAATGACACGGGAGGATGATGTAGAGGCATACCTTCTGGCCTTTGAGAGGACAGCCCTACGGGAGGCCTGGCCTTGAGATCAGTGGTCTGGCATCCTTGCCCCATTCCTGTGTGGGGAGGCCCAGAAGGCTTACCATGATCTGCCTGAAGAAGCTGCGGCAGACTACCCCCAGCTGAAAGCAGAGATCCTGGCCAGATCTGGGGTAACGACAGCAGTGCGGACCCAGCAGTATCACAGTTGGAGGTACCAGGAAGACAAAACCCCGCACTCCCAATTGTATGACCTCATCCATCTCGCACGAAAGTGGTTGCAAAC
>NW_020687231.1:0-1392 GCF_002925995.2 Terrapene triunguis | reverse complement strand
TATGAAGTTGCCTGACCCCATGACTGTTGGCCCCTTACTGAAACTTACTGTGGGTTTTTTGGTTAGCTTCTCCCAGTACCAAAAGACAGGAAGGGCCAATGAGAAATGAAAACCCTGAGACTAGTCCCCAGGGGCGAATGGAGAGAGGCCAAGGCACTAGGTCAACCTCGTTGACAGGGCAGGCAGGCCAATGAGGGAGTCAGGTGCCCGTTCAATGTGTGAGCTGGAGCTGCCTGCCAGAAAAGGGCAGAGCTAAGGGGAGAGGAGCAGCCAGAGCTGGGTTGGAGGCAGAGCAGCAGAAGCACTGATGCAGAGGGAAGCTGGGTCTGGAGCAGTCTGGAGCTGGGTGTGGTGAGCAGCTGGGGAGAGCGAGGGGGAACCCTGGGCAGCGTGGGATGACATCATGTTTTCCATTCCCCTTTCCCATTTTTTCCTTAATTTTTTTTATTACTTGCTGTTTAATAAATCATATTTTTTCTGAACTCAATGCAATGCTGAATAGTGACATCAGGCATGCGTCCAGAGTGAAGAGAGCACCCCAGAGTGGGGATACGACACCGTAGCCTCTGTTCTGAGGGATCGCAACAAAATTGGGGATGCAGACCCTGCAGCAATCTTGGGGCCAGCCTTGTCGGGGTTTCAGACACCAGAGTGGAAGGGGAGTCCTGGAGGTCAGGCAGGTCTCCAGGTAAAGGGAGTGGGAGCGAGGACTCAGCTCCTTTTGCTATTCGATTCTATCAGGGTGGTGTATAAGCGAGAGAAGTTCCCCACAATAGTAAGACCGTTCCCCCCGCTTACCTCGCTGCATATTTATTGGTTTCTCGTAAAGTTAGTTAGGATTCAGGGCCAGCTCCAGGCACCAGCTGACCACGTACGTGGTTGGGGCGGCACCTTGGGCCGGGGCGGCGCTCAGGTTTTTATTTATTTATTTATTGGGGTTGGGGCTGGCGTGGCACGGCGCTGGGGGGGTGGGGCCTGGCGCTCGGAGGAGGGGCGGGGGCTGGCGCTCGGAGAAGGGGCGGGGGTTGGGGCGGCGCGGCGCTGGGGAGGCAGGGGCTGGCGCTCGGAGGAGGGGTGGGGGCTGGCGGGGCATGGCGCGGCGCTGGGGGGGCGGGGGCTGGCGCTCGGAGGAGGGGCGGGGGATGGCGCGGTGTGGCGCGGTGCTGGGGGGGCAGGGGCTGGCGCGGGGCTGGCGTGGCGCTGGGGGGGCGGGCGCTGGCGCTCGGAGGAGGGGCGGGGGTTGGCACGGTGCTCGGAGGCGGCGTGGCTTTGGGCGGCGTGGTGCTGGGGGGTTGGGGATTTCGGCAGCACTGGGGGGGGTACGGCGGTACGGCGTGGCGCTCGCGGGGGGGGCGGCACTCTTCTTTTTTGCGTGGGGATTATAGGGGAAAC
>NW_020687230.1:0-3692 GCF_002925995.2 Terrapene triunguis | reverse complement strand
TGCCTTAATTGATTCTAGAAGCTTCTTCTTAATTGGCTCCAGGTGTCCTAATTAGCCTGCCTGCCTTAACTGGTTCTAGCAGGTTCCTGATTACTCTAGTGCAGCCCCTGCTCTGGTCACTCAGGGAACAGAAAACTACTCATCCAGTGACCAGTATATTTGCCCTCTACCAGACTCCTGTACCCCAGTGGTCTGGGTCAGTCACAACAGTGACTAAAGTGAAATCCCTGCAAGCTGCATGGACTCTTTTTAACGACACCATAATAGAGGCCCAACTTCAATGTATACCCCAAATTAAGAAACACAGTAAAAGAACTAAAAAAGAGCCACCGTGGCTTAACAACCATGTAAAAGAAGCAGTGAGGGATAAAAAGGCATCTTTTAAAAAGTGGAAGTCAAATCCTAGTGAGGCAAATAGAAAGGAGCATAAACACTGCCAGATTAAGTGCAAGAATGTAATAAGAAAAGCCAAAGAGGAGTTTGAAGAATGGCTAGCCAAAAACTCCATAGGTAATAACAAAATGTTTAAGTATATCAGAAGCAGGAAGCCTGCTAAACAACCAGTGGGGCCCCTTGATGATCGAGATACAAAAGGAGCGCTTAAAGACGATAGTGTCATTGCAGAAAAACTAAATGGATTCTTTGCTTCAGTCTTCACGGCTGAAGATGTTAGGGAGATTCCCAAACCTGAGCCGGCTTTTGTAGGTGACAAATCTGAGGAACTGTCACAGATTGAAGTGTCACTAGAGGAGGTTTTGGAATTAATTGATAAAGTTAACATTAACAAGTCACCGGGACCAGATGGCATTCACCCAAGAGTTCTGAAAGAACTCAAATGTGAAGTTGCGGAACTATTAACTAAGGTTTGTAACCTGTCCTTTAAATCGGCTTCTGTACCCAATGACTGGAAGTTAGCTAATGTAACGGCAATATTTAAAAAGGGCTCTAGAGGTGATCCCGGCAATTACAGACCGGTAAGTCTAACGTCGGTACCGGGCAAATTAGTCGAAACAATAGTTAAGAATAAAATGGTCAGACACATAGAAAAACATAAACTGTTGAGCAATAGTCAACATGGTTTCTGTAAAGGGAAATCGTGTCTTACTAATCTATTAGAGTTCTTTGAAGGGGTCAACAAACATGTGGACAAGGGGGATCCAGTGGACATAGTGTACTTAGATTTCCAGAAAGCCTTTGACAAGGTCCCTCACCAAAGGCTCTTACGTAAATTAAGTTGTCAAGGGATAAAAGGGAAGGTCCTTTCATGGATTGAGAACTGGTTAAAAGACCGGGAACAAAGGGTAGGAATTAATGGTAAATTCTCAGAATGGAGCGGGGTAACTAGTGGTGTTCCCCAAGGGCCAGTCCTCGGACCAATCCTATTCAACTTATTTATAAATGATCTGGAGAAAGAAAGGGGTAAACAGTGAGGTGGCAAAGTTTGCAGATGATACTAAACTGCTCAAGATAGTTAAGACCAAAGCAGACTGTGATGAACTTCAAAAAGATCTCACAAAACTAAGTGATTGGGCAACAAAATGGCAAATGAAATTTAATATGGATAAATGTAAAGTAATGCACTTTGGAAAAAATAACCCCAACTATACATAGTCTAGTATCTGGCTGGCTGGCTGATTCATTGCTGTCTTTCTTGATGTCTGAGGGCCTGATCCAAAGTCCTTTGAAATAAGTGGAAAGGTTTCTACTGACTATGGGCATGTCTTCACTATGAAATTAGGTCAATTTTATAGTTGATCTTTAGTAACCGATTTTATACAGTCAGTCGTGCATGTCCCCAGTAGGCACATTAGGTCGGCGGAGTGCGTCCTCAATATTGTGACTAGCATCGACTCACGGAGTGGTGTACTGTGGGTAGCTGTCCCACAGTCCCCGCTGCCCATTGGAATTCTGGGTTAAGCTCCCAATGCCTGATGGGGCAAAAACATTGTTGCAGGTGGTTTTGGGTACATGTCGTCAGTCGCCCCTCCCTCCCTCTCTCCTTGAAAGCAATGGCAAAAAATCATTTCGCACCTTTTTCCCTGGGTTATCCATGCAGACGCCATAGTTGTTTAGCCACAGTGGCACTTTTCCAGTCCTTTTACTATGTGTTTTAATTGGAAATATACATTGAAATTGAACTTCTATTATGTTGTCTTTAAAAAGTTTCCATGTATCTTGCAGGGATTTCACTTTTGGCACTGTACCTTTTAATTTCTGTTTAACTAACTTCCTCATTTTTGTGTAGTTTCCCTTTCTGAAATTAAATGCTACTGTGGTGGGCTGCTGTGGTGTTTCCTCCCTCCCACACAGGGATGTTGCATTTTATTATGTTATGGTCACTGTTACCAAGCAGTTCAGCTATATTCACCTCTTGCACCAGATCCTGTGCTTAGGACTAAATCGAGAATTGCCTCTCCTCTTGTGGGTTCCAGGACTAGCTACTCCAATAAGTAGTCATTTAAGGTGTCAAGAAACTTTATCTCTGCATCCCATCCTGAGGTGACATGTACCTAGTCAATATGGGGATAGTTGAAATCCCCCATTATTATTGAGTTTTTAATTTTTATAGCCTCTCTAATCTCCCTGAGCATTTCACAGTCACTATCACCATCCTAGTCAGGTGGTCGGAAGTATATCCATACTGGTATATTCTTATTATTCAAGCATGGAATTACTATCCATAGAGATTCTATGGTATGGTTTGGTTAATTTAAGATTTTTACTTCATTTGACTCTGTGCTTTCTTTCACATATAGTGCCACTCTCCCACCAGCATGATCTATTCTGTTCTTTTGATATATTTTGTACCCTGGTATTACTGTGTCCTGCTGATTATCATCATTTACTCCTGAGGACATTCTACACCAAAAATTTAAAAATTATGCATACAATATTTTAAAATTCTGCAAAATTCTGCAAGTTTTATTTGTCAATAAATAAATGTAGAGGCTCCAGCATGGCAGTGGGGAGCACAGGCCACTGGCTGCATGAGGGTGGGTGATCATCCTGTAGCCTCTCCACCCTGGGGACATGGACTCGGTGGTGAGGCTGCACCTGATCCTGACACATCACAAGGCCTGGGCCTGCCGCAGAAACACCCTCGGGCTCTGCCTCTCTGCACCAGGCACACCAGGAATGGGGCACGCAGGCTAACCAGGCAGGATCCAAGTGTGTGTGGGGGGGAGGGTTCAGTGTGGGGGGATCCAGGTGTGGTGTGAGAGGATTCTGTGTGGGACAATCTGGGTGCAGGCAGCTCAGTGGGGGGGTCTAGGTGTGGGTGGATCTGGATGCACAGAGGCTCACTGGGCAGGTTCCAGGTGAAGGGGCAATGGGATGCTGCAGGGGCTTTCAGGTGAAAGTGGTTGGGGCACAGCAAAGGGGTTTGGGTGTGAACGTCTTAATAGCAGGGGGGTCTGGGTGCGGTGGGAGTGGGGCCTGGTGGGGTTGGGGTCTGGGTGCAGCTAATTGGGGGTCAGTGGTGTGGGGGTCTGGATGTGGGGGCTCAGGATGGTGCAGGGGATGGGGCTTGTCAGGATGGGGGTTTGAGTGCAGGGAGATCAATGGGGGGTGGTCTGGGTGCAATGGTGGGGGTCCAGAGGCAGGGGGTCTGGGTGCAGGGGGCTCCAGCTGCAGGGGTTGAGGTTCAATAGGGTGGGGTTCAGATATGGAGGGCTAGGAGGGTTCTGGGGGGG